>NW_027256896.1:19115433-19127587 GCF_029215685.1 Pituophis catenifer annectens | reverse complement strand
CTCCTTGGGCGTATGGGTTTCTCTATAAACTTGTTAAAGAAAATACATTTGATTACATTTGATTTATTTCAGGATGATTGACAATGGGAGGAGTGGGCAAGCTGTAGATCAGAGCTTCTGTTTTTCATATGATGCTTATGCTGAAGCTCAAATGCTGCACTGTGATCTAAAACACGTTAAAATTGTGGCAACTGGACCAAAGTTCGTAAAGTTTACAAACATTGGTCCGTCTTTTTAAACTTTTTACATGCTTTTGGCCTGGATGATTGAGTCTACATTTACACAAAGATCCCTGATGGCGAACCTATGGCACGCGTGCCCGAGGTGGCACAAAGAGCCATCTTTCTGGGCATGCAAGCTGTCACCCAACTCACCTGCAGCTGTGCATGTATGCACGCCCCAGTTGATGTTCGGCCCTCCGGTGCGCTTACATGCAATTCAGGGGACCCAGCTGGTCCTTGGAGCTCTCCTGGTTGATTGTTCTCACTGTCAGAAAGTTCCTCCTCATTTCTAGGTTGAATCTCTCCTTGCTCAGTTTCCATCCATTGTTCCTTGTCTGGCCTTCAGGTGCTTTGGAAAATAGCTCAACTCCCTCCTCTCTGTGGCAGCCCCCTCAAATATTGGAAGATGCTCTCCTGTCTCCCCTGGTCCTTCCCTTCACCAGACTAGCCATGCCCAGTTCCTACAACCGTTCTTCATATGTTTTAGCCTCCAGTCCCCTCATCATCCTGGTTGCTCTTTTCTGCACTCTTTCTAGAGTCTCCACATCTTTTTTTATAGTGTGGTGACCAAAACTTCATGCAGTACTCTAGGTGTGGTCTTACTAAGGCTTTATAGAGTGGTATTAGTACCTCATTTGATCTTGACTGTACCTATCTGTTAATGCAATTTAGGATTGCATTGGCTTTTTTAGCTGCCGCTGCACACTGCTGATTCAGATTCAGGAGAACCCAACATCGGTGGGTTCTTGTTACGTCGAGTCTGTCTGGCCACAGTTTTTGCTGGAAGTTCTTCAGCCTCACCGGAAAAGCGATTACAATTTTTCAAAAGAGAACCCTGGCTGGGTACACTCATAGATTAAACAAGACAGCTCTGCTTCTCATTTTACTTCATCTTTGCTGTTTTGGCTCCAGGGGCCATCCGCAGTACATTTCCAAGATTTAGTGGAGAAATAATAATAATAAAAAAAATTACGGAACAAGCAGAATCTCCAGCCCTGAAGAAGGGAGGCTAGAAGGAAAGAAAGAAGAGGGGGGGGGCACAGTGTGAACGCCGAGTCAATTGCAACCAACCACCCCTCCCCCCAGAATAGCGTTGCATGCAAAAAGAGGGGGGGGGAGAATCAAAGCAAACTTGTTTGGGGGAAACAGCTGACATTACATCCGTTCGATCCACATTCAACCTTGCCACAGCTGGTAGTTAGGCCAAAAAATAATGTCATCTGTCCACTTTGGTGATGGACTCAGCACTCCAGCACAGCTTTCGCCAATAGGTAGTATTTTTTTTTTTATTTTAATATCATTCGGGGTGGAATCAATCAGAGTCATGTCGGGTTATAAAAAAATCTTTTTAAAAAAGCCATTAGGACAACCAGACTTTGCCTCCCAGCTTAATTTCTTGATCTCAGGGTCTTGATTTTCGCGTTATAGATTTCGTCCAGGAGGCTGTTCTTAAGATAGAAGGAAGTTCACTAATAGAAGAGAATATTTGGAGCCGAGGATTGAACTGTGGGGTCCTTGGTGCCCTCTGAGCTTGGTTGTTTTTCTTACAGGCATTTCATGACCCAACTGGGTAACGTTATCCGTGCTTGAAGGAATGGGTCTGTGGAGAGGAGGAGGAAGAGGAGGAGGAGGAGGAGGAAGACTCTGGGGTCCTTTGTGAGCTTGGTTGTTTTCTTGCAGAAGTTTCATTACCCAACTGGGCAACATTATCTGTGCTTGAAGGAGTGGGTCTGGGAGAGGAGGAGAAGGAGGAGGAGGAGGAGGAGGAGGACGAGAAGGAGGAGGAGGAGGAGGAGGAGGAGGAGGAGGAGGAGGTGAAGGAAGAGGAGGAGGAGGAGAAGGAGAAGGAGGAGGGGAGGAGGAGGAGGAGTCCTGGGTCCTTGCAGAGGTTTCATTACCCAACTGGGCAACATCATCTGTGCTTGAAGGAGTGGGTCTGGGAGAGGAGGAGAAGGAGGAGGAGGTGAAGGAGGAGAAGGAGAAGGAGAAGGAGGAGAGGAGAGGAGGAGGAGGAGGAGGAGGAGGAGGAGGAGGAGGAGGAGGAGGAGGAGGAGGAGGAGGTCCTGGGTCCTTGCAGAGGTTTCATTGCCCAACTGGGCAACATCATCTGTGCTTGAAGGAGTGCATCTGTGGAGGAGAAGGAGGAGGAGGAGGAGGAGGAGGAGGACGAGAAGGAGGAGGAGGAGGAGGAGGAGAAGGAGGAGGAGGAGGAGGAGGAGGAGGTGAAGGAAGAGGAGGAGGAGGAGGGAGGAGGAGGAGGAGGAGGAGGAGGAGGAGGAGGAGTCCTGGGTCCTTGCAGAGGTTTCATTACCCAACTGGGCAACATCATCTGTGCTTGAAGGAGTGCATCTGTGGAGGAGAAGGAGGAGGAGGAGGAGGAGGAGGAGGAGGAGGAGGAGGAGGAGGAGGAGGAGGACGAGAAGGAGGGGGGTACTCCTGGGTCCTTGCAGAGGTTTCATTACCCAACCAACTCCACTCCCTTCGAGCACTGATAATGTGACTTAGCTGGATGACTCACCGGCAAGAAAACACCCAAGCTCAGAGAGCACCAAGGACTCCACAGAAATATGTTTTTTTGGAAGATTTCCCCCCCCATCCCTATTTTTGTGGCAATGTCTGCCCCGCCTGTTGGTAATATGTGTGATCTAAGTCCAGAGAACTCACAAGCAGAGTTTTCCAATCGTGGACAAGCAATAACATTAATATTCGAGTGTACACCGAGTAACCGAACGTTATCACCTAGTATCCTGGGAATGAGTTTTGAAACTTCCTATCTGATCTGCATATCGAGAGACGGTTGTCTTCTCCTCTTTTAATTCCTGGCTATTGGAGATGGACATAGAGAAAACAATCCATCCAAGAATTTTTAAAAAAACAAAACCCAAAGACTTGGTCAGGTTGGTGTCGTCTTTTGTCCCTGAAGCTCTTTCTAATGCTTTCAATCTTCAGAGGTGCAAAGACGCTTGAACTGAGCGTGCAGCTATTTCAAAGTCTTTTGAAGCTTCCCATGTCACCTCAAAGGTACATTTGGACTCTGCTGGTCAGGAAGTGTTTCCATGGAGATAGTCCCTTGTTACTAAGGTTTGGAACAAACTAGCAGATGTCATGGTTAGCTTAGAACAATTTGTAAGCGGATGCTTTTTAGCTGCTCCACCCTGTTGTAAAGGTAAAGGTTCCCCTTGCACATATGTGCTAGTCGTCCCTGACTCTAGGGGACGGTGCTCATCTCCATTTCAAAGCCGAAGAGCCAGCGTTGTCCGGAGACGTCTCCGTGGTCATGTGGCCGGCATGACTCAACGCCAAAGGCGCACAGAACGCTGTTCCCTTCCCACCAAAGGTGGTCCCTATTTTTCTACTTGCATTTTTTACCTGCTTTTGAACTGCTAAGTTGGCAGAAGCTGGGACGAGTAACGGGAGCTCACCCTGTTATGCATCACTAGGGATTCGAACCGCTGAACTGCCGATTTTTTTGGTTGACAAGCTCAGCGTCTTAGCCACTGAGCCACCGCATCCCTGTTGAAGGATGTACAAATCTGCTAAGACGACTTACTTATGACGTTATCCAAGCTTACTAACGGAATAAAACTACATGATCATCTAGTCCAGGTGATGTTTGCTCTGGTTGGTAGGGATTGTCCAGGTACTCAAAAAAATTACTTTCCTATCACATTCTGCCTGATTGTTTTAAATTAAAAGCCTCATTTTCTGCTCCTGATGGCTCAGCTCAGAGCAGCTATTATTTTCCCATAGCAGACAGCACAAAATACATTCTTAGATTATGCTGTTGCTTATATTATTACAATTCTGGCGTCTTTTTTTTTTTTTTAGCAGCTGCATTATTCAAGTACGTGTTCCATATTTTCTGGTGAATTTCATTATGCTACTAATCACTCCTATATTGTACTAGGAAAAAAAATTACACCTTATGATTAAATTGCAGAACGATTGAAATGAATGCACCTAATTCCTTATTCCTCACTTTGCCAAAAAAAAAAAAAAAAAAAAAAAAAAAAGATATACATACTGCAGATCGAGCGTCTGCTTCAGCACACAATGACCTATGACTGTCTTGTTCCTTAATAAGTCCCCCCTTCACCCATCCTACTCAGATTGTATTAAAATGTGACGATCCTGGTTTTCCTACTCTTTGTGCCTTGCCTTGCTCTGTTGTGTGGTGGGAAAGTTGCTAAAGAAAAGAGGAAAAGTTTAAACCAGGAGTGGCCAACGTTAGCGACTTTAAGACTCGTTTACTTCAATTCCGAGAATTCCCAAGCCAGCCACGTCCACAAGTCTTAAAGCTGCGAAAGTTGGACACTCTTGGTTTCAACTATCTTTCAGTGGTCATCTCTCTCTCCTGGCCTGTGCCCTCTGGACAATGCCTGATACAGCACATTTCTCCAAAACAGGGGTCTCCAACCTTGGCAACTTTAAGCCTGGAGGACTTCAACTGCCAGAATTCTTCACCAGCAAAGCAAAGCTGGCTGGGGAATGCTGGGAGTTGAAGTCCTCCAGGCTTAAAGTTGCCAAGGTTGGAGACCCCCGTTTTAGAGCAAAGCTGGCTGGGGAATTCTGGGAGTTGAAGTCCTCCAGGCTTAAAATTGCCAAGGTTGGAGACCCCTGCTCTGTAGCACTGTCTTGAGTCTTCCTTACAAGATAAGTTGACCTTTCCTGATGAATACCCAACTGTTACATCCTTGCATGACAGCATGGCTAGTATTGTGAGCACTGGGTGGAAGTTCTGGTTGTGCCTGGATAAGAAAGAGATTGTTGATGTCTACCTGAAGCATTCATCTATGGATCTGGTTGCTTACGCTTGACAACTTTATAGTGTCCAACTTATCATGCAAAATATCTCTCCAGTGTCATCTTCCCTTGAGAGCGAACCAACAAGTTCCATGGAACTCAGGAGGGGTCAGTCCTAGGTCTCTTGTGGCTGCCCAAGACTCGAGGCTAGTTCCTCGCTTGTGTTGTGACCCAGGCCCAAGTAAGTAGTAGGGAAATCAGTCCGTGAAAAAACAAACTTTATTCGAACAGCTGAGAATTACTTCATTCCCAGCGTCGTTCAACTAAATTAAAGCAAATTCCTCCCAACACAAATTCCTCAGTCCTATCGCAAACCTTGGTCCAATTAGGCAAACTGCCAAAGGGCTTTCTTGGCAAACGTTCAGAAGTCCCTGATACAAAAATAAATACAAGACGTAGACGAAGAAGAAGACGAAGCTTCCAACGCTGTTTTCCGGCAAAGCCCAAACACTGTTGCTGGTCTGTTTTAAGCGTTATAGGAGGGGCCAATCATCTCTTGGCCTTACTCCCGAGTTGTCCTCTTTGCTTGAGCTGCTCTTGCCTTCTGGCAGCTCTTCTCATACGTGCATTAGGAACAGGTTCCTCCTGTTCCTCTGCCTCACTCCTATCAGTCTCTGGAGGCTCTGGAGTTCGCACATAACTCCCAGATGGCCCTGGCCCCATCTCTGCCTCTGATGCAGAGCCCTCATCTGTGCCTTCCCCAGCCTCCAGGACTGGCCCCTGTTCCTCCCCAGCCTCCTCACCATCCGACTCCATTGCCAGCTCTGCAGGCTGCTGGCGGACCACAACAGTTTGACTCCACCTCCTTCCCTGGCTGGTAGTTTCCCATCAATCCAGGAGATGTCCCTGCTGGTCTGGTGTCTTTGATCTCAGGGTTGTTTCTCCCAAACTTAGTAGTGAATAAGTAGTGCCACCTCCAGAATAAATATTTTTTCAAGGTACGAGCCTAAGAAAGTGAGGTTTCTTTTATAAAACACCCCTCTTGGGCAATTTTCTCTCTTTCGCTTGCTTCTAAGTCTCATGAAAATTTGATCAAGACCATGTCTGATGCTTAGTAAATTATTGCATTAGCCTTGTTCTATAAAGCACACCCTCCTTGACAAAAAAAAAAAATCTTTCTACGTGTGTATAATTTTAATAAAAGGTGATTTTCCATATAAAATGTTGACTTTTTTTTAAAAATCGCTTCTACGAATTCAGGACGAGGAGGAAGGATGCCGTAGGGTGCAATAAACTTTTCCCGCTTGCATTTTTCCCCCCCTCTTCTGTCAGCTATCCACGTGCATTTATTGAACTGTACTTGCAAAAGATGGAAGAAGTAGGGCGAAAGCCATCGCAGTTCTTGCAGCTTTTATGATCGGCTGGCGTGTTTTCTTTTTCCTTATTCTCCAAGTGCATTTTAAACAAAAAACAAAAAACCCATCACGTAAAATTTCCGTGCTGAAGCACAGCGTGTGTGTGTGTGAATATCTACAGATCTATCAGGTGTTAGTCTGAAATGAACATCAGGTGGATATGATTAGAGTGTAATATTCCAATATCATCCCATCTTTGATTATGGCGCCTGGGCTGCACCTGCTGTAATGGCCAACAGCCTTGGTTGAAGGAAATGTGGAAAGGTTTGTTCTGCATGCATTTCCAAATCCTCTTTAATGGGCCATAAATCAATAGGGCCCAGGGAAAAATTAAATGAGCAGCTTCTCTGCAGCATTGCATTACCATGGTGATATTAGAGCCTGTGAGGATTTGGAAGGGCCATTTTGCAGACCCTGTAATGGAAGGTAAATTTACCTAATTTAGTGAAACAGAGAAAGTGTATGGGTGACGGAATGATGTGAAAAAGCCAGACAGGATGTATGCTATCAGCTTGTTTAATCTAGTCATTCATTTCTCTTTGCTTTTGCTTTTTTCCCTTTTTGTTCTTTTAACAAAGCTGATGTGCCAGAAGGAGAGAGAGAGAGAGAGAGAGAGAGAGAGAGAGAGAGAGAGAGACAGGCAGAGGTACTACATTTTCTGGGCGGCTTTCTGCATACCAATAATTGGGAAATTATTCCGTATAATGCCTAGATCATAAATGAACAAGGGCTAAAAGAAATTTTTTTTATGCGAGACTTCCAAGCAAGTGCATTGTTAGGTCTAGAAAGTCTGCCCCGGGCATGCAAAATCTTTGCCCTCATTTGTTAGATTTGGTGGAAGTCTCATTTTTCTTCATGTTAGTGATGAAAGAGGCCATCCAGGATAGAAATCATTGTCAGAGAGAAACTGGCCAAACCAGGGGGAGGAATCAAACAGGGAATTAGTCTGGAATCCCTACATGGGCGTAAAGGTAAATGCCTTAAAATTGTGTTCAGGCCAAGTAGTGGTTTGAGCAGCTTTTCCTTCTGTTCCTGGGGAATATGAATCTAAATGGATGGGTGGAGGTATCCTGTCTCGTGCCCACCCGGTCCTTAACAAGAACGCCTCCTGCCGTTGCAAAAACACTCACTTATTAAGGGCAAATTATGTTTTGCTTTCGTTAATTGCTCTTTTTAATCGGGCCAAGCCTAGAAGGCTCCCCTTGAGTCAATTAACATAGCAGGAAGCAGAGGTCAAGAGCTGACAGCACCCTGTGTCTTGCAAAGTGATCTTTGAGAGAGATGAAAGGTTGGAGTCCTTATTTTTAAGAACTATTTCAGCGTAATTGTTGTGGGTACAGGGCTCCACAAGTGCAAGCGAGCTTCTTAGATGCTAGCCCGCTTAATTTCATTTCTGCTTTATTTGGTTCAACAGGAATGGATGTGTAGGCATCTCAGGGATGTTGCTGGCAGCCTGTGGAGCTGGCAGCAGAGTCGGACAGTGAGGAGTCTGGGGAGGGACATGGGCCAGACCTGGAGTCTGGGGAAGGCTCGGACGAGGGCTCTGCATCGGAGGCAGAGAGGAAGCCAGGGCCATCTGGGAGTTCTGTGCTGACTCTGGAGCCTCCAGAGTCTGACGTCTGCGAGGCAGAGGAACAGGGGGAGCCTGTTCCCAGTGCACGCATGCGCAGAGCTGCCAGGAGGCAAGAACAGTTAAGACAAAAGGGTCGATTTGGGAGTAAGGCTTGGAGATGATTGGCCCCTCCCATAAAACATAAAGGTGGAGCAAAGGCACGTGAGCCTTTGCAGGAAGCAACATTATTTGTTCTGGTCAGTTTAAACTCTGAAGCTCCGTTTTGACTCTCTGCTCTGTGTGGCCTTGCAAAGCTAATTGCCAATTAGGCAATTAGGGAGATAAAGGTGGGTGCTTATCAGCCTCATCCCAAAAGACTATGGCAGACTTCTGTTGGACTAGTCACAAACTGCTTGGGACTCTTTACGGGCTGGGAATGAACATAATTCACAGCTGTTCAATAAAAGTGATTTTTTTGGGGACTAAAATTGTGATTTATGCTTTGTCAGGAAGCCTAGTTCAGAATAGTTGCTCGGCTGGTTCCTCACTCTGATTTCTGTTTGTGGCGCCCTGCGTTTTGGGTCACAGATGCTGAGCTGAGCGTTGGTGAAACCAGTCCTCGATTGCAGCAAAAGGGCAGCCAAGATAAATGCTTTGGTCTCTTTCAGCTTTCAAATAAATGTCACCGTCTGAAAGACGGTTGTGAGTCTCTGCAGGAGAATCCTCCATCCTGTGACATTAGCACTTAAGGGGGTCTCCCTCTTTGGCTCGGGGATAATGCCTTCGCATTCCTTTTATTATTATTTCAGATCACATCGCTTCCCTAAATGTTTACTCTGCCGGGCTAGGCTACTCAACAGCACAAATCAGTTGAAACCTTTTCGGCAGAACTCTTATCTGCCCAGAACTTCCCGTGTCAGTCGATGTGCATCTGTCTTGCAACCGGTTTAAAGATGTTATTCATTTATGATTCCATGTCTTTTACATTTGTAACCTGGCCTTGCCTCCCAGTCATCTAACAGTTACATGCGTAGTATATTAGGCGTCCATCCAGGCGGAAGCAAAAGAATGCGGTGCGGTGGCCTAGAGGTGGAGCTCTCGCCTCGCAATCAGGAGGCTGTGAGTTCGATCCTTGGTAGAGGCAGATATTTCTCTGGGCACAACGAGAATAGATCTGCTGAAAAAAAACTCCGCACTGGCGACAGGAAGGGCATCTGGCCATTAAAACTGTACTACCAAGGCTCCATTAAGGAGTGCTCCATTAATACAGTGGTCTAAAGCACCCTGTTATTAAGACCAGCTGCCTGCAATTACTGCAGGTTCGAATCTCGCCAGGCTCAAGGTCGACTCAGCCTTCCATCCTTTCTAAGGTAGGTAAATTGAGGACCCAGTTTGTGGGGGCAATAAGCTGACTTTGTATAAATATACAAAAGGATGAAGGCTATTGCTTAACGCATTGTAAGCCGCCCTGAGTCTCTGGAGAAGGGCGGCATATTAATCAAATTAAAACAAACAAACAAAAAAAAAACCCCACTCTGCTAGCTCCATTCAGTTTGCCCAGACTCCACCCCACAAGGGATTATATATTACCCATTAAAAGGTGATGATGATGATGATGATGATCCAGGCAGAAGCAAGGATGCCATCTTCGTGCCAATGATGTGACCGTCCCTTTAATTTGCATTATTTATACGGCATGTGGAAGGGCAGCAGGGGGTTAACCAGGGAGCTCCACTGTTTTCAGAGCTTAAATCTAAGGAAATTCTCATAATGACTCACTTGAATGTCAGCAAATTTCACTGGATAACTAGGATTGGGGAGGGAGCCAGAATTGGAGGGAATGTATGCAGCGAAGCAGATGAGAATACACCTGCATTATTATTATCATCATGAAGATCTGCAATTTGGGGGGAAAAAATTACCTGGATAGGAAAGGAAGTGATTACAGAGAACTTGTTATCCTTGACATACATTTAGACTAGTTGCAGCTATTTGCAATGGTGTATAAGCTCTACAACTCCCGTTTGCCCTTACCGGTAGTCCTCGTCTTACAATGACAATTGGGACCTGAATTTCCGTTGTTAAGCGAAGAGGTTGTTAAGTGAATTGTGCCCGATTTTACCACCTTTTTTTTGCCACTGTTGTTAAGCAAATCCCTGCCCTTAAGTCAATCATGTGGTTGTTAAGCAGTGTTGTGGTCTGCCAGCAGCCTGCGGAGCTGGCAGCAGAGTTGGACAGTGAGGAGGCTGGGGAAGGCTCGGACGAGGGCGCTCCGTCACTGGAGGCTTTTAAGAAGAAGCTGGACAGTCACTTGCGTGCAGTGGTGGGTTCCTCCTGGTTCGGCCCGGTTCGGCTGAGCCGGTAGCAGTCACGATATGACATCACCGAACTGGTTCTCTTTGTTCAGGAACTGGGCCCTCCCACCCCCCACCCCCATTATTCTTACCTTTTATTTGGCCCCGCCCCCAATCTATTTGCTGCCTCCTGAGTCCTAGCTGATCGGCTAGAAGGAAAAAAACTGTTTAAACTCTTGCCGCGGGGCTTCAAAGGGCCGCCCTACAGCTGATCAGTGTTAAAAGGCAGTGTGGTGGTAGACTGGTGCCTCCAAAAACAAATGGGTAGACCGGTGCCTCCAAAAACAAATGGGTAGACTGGGACGCTCCAAGAACAAATGGGTAGATCGGTACAGCTCTGCAAGCAGTTAAAAGCCTGGTAGACCAGTACCTCTGCTAAATCCTAAAGAATTGTCACATGACCATCAAGCCACGCCCACAAAATAAACCCCACCCACAGAACCAGTAGTAAAAAAATTTAGGATTCAACCCCTGCTTGTGTGAAATGATATAGGTCAGTGATGGTGAACCTATGGCACGCATGCTGGAAGTGGCATGCAGAGCCATCTCTCTCCGGGCACGCCAGCCATTGCCCCTTGGTCTTCTGGGTTCCGGCATGGCAGCTGGTGTTCTTGTACGCACGAGCACTAGAAACAGGAAGACCAGGTGACAGGCGCACATGCTGGAAACCCGAAGCTCAGCTGGTCTTCCAGTTTTAGGCGCTCCCATGCATGCATTAATCCCCTAATCCTCTTTGTTGCTCTTCTCTGCACTCTTTCTAGAATCTCAACAACTTTTTTACATCATGGCGACCAAAACTGGATGCACGATTCCAAGTGTGGCCTTACCAAGGCCTTATAAAGTGGTATTAACACTTCACGTGATCTTGATTCTACATCTCTGTTGATGCAGCCTAGAACTGTGTTGGCTTTTTTGGCGATTGCTGCACACGGCTGGCTCCTATCTAAATGGTTGTCCACTAGGACTCCAAGATCCCTCTCACAGTTACTACTATTGAGCGAGGTACCACATATACTGTACCTGTGCATTTTGTTTTCCTTGCCTAAACGTAGAACCTTTCTTTTTTCACCACTGAATTTCATTTTGTTAGATAGCGCCCAATGTTCAAGAAGAGCAGGGTGAGAGAGAATTAAGGCGTCAGGATCTGGCAGAAAGGAAGAGAAAAATAAGGTTTGTCAAGTTCAGGGTATTTCTTACGCTTGCGCACAGAAGGTTATCGTAGATCAATAGAACAGCTTTTCATCCGCTTTGTAAGTGCAATCTAATTTCTTTAGTCCTCTGTAAATGTATTTAAAAATATTGCATACAGCAATCGCGTCTGGAGACACGGCAGTAATAACCCTGAGTAGGATACAGCAGCCAGGAGGATGGATGGATAGATAAGTAGTTAGCTTGTCTCTCTGTCATATTTTCTTTAAATGGTGTATGTAAAAAAGATGTGGAGACTCTGGAAAGAGTGCAGAGAAGAGCAACAAAGAGGATTAGGGGACTGGAGGCTAAAGCATATGAAGAACGATTGCAGGAACTGGGTATGTCTAGTTTAATGAAAAGAAGGACTAGAGGAGACATGATAGCAGTCTTCCAATATCTCAAAGGCTGCCCCAAAGAAGAGGGAGTCAGGCTATTCTCCAAAGCCCCTGAGGGCAGGACAAGAAGCAATGGGTGGAAACTAATCAAGGAGAGAAGCAAACTAGAACTAAGGAGAAATTTCCTGACAGTGAGAACAATGAATCAGTGGAACAACTTGCTTCCAGAAGTTGTGAAAGCTCCAACACTGGAAGTTTTTAAGAAGAGGTTGGATAACCATTTATCTGAAGTGGTGGAGGGTTTCGTGCCTAAGCAGGGGGTTGGACTAGAAGACCTCCAAGG
>NW_027256896.1:18965433-19110433 GCF_029215685.1 Pituophis catenifer annectens | reverse complement strand
CTGGAGGAATGCAAAACGTACAAAACGCACGCAAGGACTAACCTCAAAGATTAAGTTGCTGTGATAACCACGTATCACAAATGACACTCAACCTGAGGTTTTGGGTCTGCATTTGTCTTTTTTATTTGCCGAGCTCTATATTTTTGTGCTCTAGGAAAATTTATTCCTTTTCTTTTCTTTTCTTTTTTTAAAGTTAGCTTGGGACAGCCTGAAAGACATAGTACGGTATTCTTCTACTTTTCCCGAAGAATCTTCAGAGCCACTTGGGGCCAGTTCACACAACTAAAATGGAATTCTCGGCGCATTGCCGACGCAGCAGTATTCGGGTAGCAACTCAGCAAAGAGAGAATAGCTAAACAGCCATCCGTTCCCTTATCTGGCCGAGTGTGAAGTGGTGTGAATTTTCTTCTCCGTTTCATTGTGTGCTGAAAGATGAGCTGGAATGATTGGCATTCAGTGAGCAGATCTGTTCACAAAACTGCATAGATGTTCCTTATTCTTTGCAACACCCAACACCAGCCTTTACCTACAAGTGCAGAGTCTGCTTTTCTCAGGTTAACCTAGTCTTGATCTACTGCTTGCGATGAGAACGGATCGCATTGTTGCTCGAGCCATATAGACTGGTGCAAAGTCATCCAGCTGGCTTTCATGCCTAAGGCAGGACTAGAACTCACCGTCTCCTGGTGATTGGCCCAAAGTCACCGAGCTGGCTTTCGTGCCTAAGACAGGACTAGAACTCAACGTCTCCTGGTGATTGGGCCAAAGTCATCCAGCTGACTTTCATGCCTAACGCAGGACTAGAGCTCACCGTCTCCTGGTGATTGGCCCAAAGTCACCGAGCTGGCTTTCATGCCTAAGGCAGGACTAGAACTCACCGTCTCCTGGTGATTGGGCCAAAGTCACCCAGCTGCCATTCGTGCCTAAGGCAGGACTAGAACTCACCGTCTCCTGGTGATTGGCCCAAAGTCACCAAGCTGGCTTTCATGCCTAAGGCAGGACTAGAACTCCCCGTCTCCTGGTGATTGGGCCAAAGTCACCAAGCTGGCTTTCATGCCTAAGGCAGGACTAGAACTCCCCGTCTCCTGGTGATTGGCCCAAAGTCACCCAGCTGGCTTTCGTGCCTAAGGCAGGACTAGAACTCCCCGTCTCCTGGTGATTGGGCCAAAGTCACCAAGCTGGCTTTCATGCCTAAGGCAGGACTAGAACTCACTGTCTCCTGGTGATTGGGCCAAAGTCACCCAGCTGCCATTCGTGCCTAAGGCAGGACTAGAACTCCCCGTCTCCTGGTGATTGGCCCAAAGTCACCCAGCTGGCTTTCGTGCCTAAGGCAGGACTAGAACTCACCATCTCCTGGTTTCTAGTTTGTAGCCTTAACCACTAGGCCAAGTTGACTCTTTTGCTCTCTCTAAACTAAATAATAATGAAATGAAATGAAATGAAATATATGTCCTTATTAAATTTGCGAAAATGTTCTGGTGAACACAGACAAGTGCTGAGTCCCAAGACAAGAAGTAATGGGTGGAAGCTTTGTTAAAGAGAGACCCAACCTAAAACTAAGAAGGAATTTCCTGACAGTGGGAATAATTAATCAATGGAACAGCTTGCCTCCCTAGAATTGTTGCTGCTCCATCGCTGGAGGTTACTAAAAAATAGGCAGGACAACCATTTGGTACCAGGATTGGTATAAGATCTCCTGACTTGAGCTTGGGGTTGGACTCGATGTTGAGCTTCAAGGTGCCTTCCAGCTGTAGGATTCTATATACAACGTTCATGGACACTGAGGAGTTCAATTCCTTTGCTTTCATAGGCCCTGAAATGATACAACTCTATTGTCTCTTTTGAATGGCATATAAATGTGCTTTATCTCTGTGTGTCTATTGATGGCTCATTTGTCTGAATGCCAAGCTTCCATGAATTTTCAAGCATTTGGGGGAATTAATTTGGTTTGAATTAATTTAATTTAATTTAATTTAATTAATCATATTTCTATGCCGCCCAACTCCAATAAGACCACACCTAGAATACTCATCCAGTTTTCTTCACCACACTATAAAATAGAGGTTGAGACTCTAGAAAGAGTGCAGAGAAGAGCAAGCAGGATGATGAGGGGACTGGAGACTAAAACATATGAAGAACAGTTGCAGGAACTGGGCATGGCTAGTCTAGTGAAGAGAAGGACCAGGGGAGACATGATAGCAGTTTTCCAATATTTGAGGGGCTGCCACAGAGAGGAGGAGGGGGGTCAAGCTATTTTCCAAAGCACCCGAAGGCCAGACAAGGAACAATGGATGGAAACTGATGAAGGAGAGATTCAACCTAGAAATAAGGAGAAATTTTCTGACAGGGAGAGCAATCAACCAATGGAACAGAAGTTGCCTTCAGAAGTTGTGGGAGCTTCATCACTGGAGGCTTTCAAGAAGAGACTGGACAGCCATCTGTCAGAAATGGTATAGAGTCTCGTGCTTGGGCGGGCGGGGGGGAAGGGTTCGACTAGATGACCTACAAGGTCCCTTCCAACTCCAACTCTGTTAATCTGTTAATCTATTTAGCATCCATTTGATCTGCTGTGTTAGATATCTACTCAAATGTAGTCTTTGTCCTGCAAATTCCTTAAGGGAACCACACTGGTTTTCTGGCCAGGTAAAGGATGTAAATTAACTGGATCCCACCTAGAAGTTTTTCTGAGAACAGGATGCAGGGACCTGTTTCTCCTTGAAAAACTTTGAAAGCCTAATTGTTCACGCTGTCCAATTGCGGTGCCAGTTCTCTTTCATTGTGCAAAATTGCACACCCCTGGAAGTCATGTATTTGATATCAAAGCTATTTAAAAAAAAAAATTTATGAAAAGCTACCTGAATGTTCTTTGGATAAAAAAATGTCTCACAGCTATATATATTCAAGTTAAAAGCTACGATGATGTGTCAGCTGCTTCATTTCTGGGAAAGGAGAAAAAAAAGAAGAAGAAGAAAGAAAAGAAAAGAAAGTTTCTTGCTGTGCATTGGGGGAAAGTCGGGTCAGTGACAGTCTGAACTCCCAAATTGCTTTTTGAATGCAAAGAGTTGTTAGAAAGAGAGTTCAGAACAGGGAACAGAAATTATCCCTGCTTTTGAGGTGAGCAGCGGACTTCTAACTGGAAAGTGCCGAAATATGTGCCTTAATTTTCCGTCGCTTTTAATATTTTTCAAAATGCTCTGGAATGAAGAATTTGCTTGCTAATGGCACGAGTAGCTCACCTGGTAGAATTCCCTGTCCAAAGAGATAGGGTCAACACTCCATTTATGGTCTGCTAGCAAATAGTATTTATTTGCCAGCAAAATATTGGACACACATACTCATTCACAAACAGTTGCCTTTAAATGTAAGGCTTAAGTGGGTCAGTTTAGGTTAGCCCCATTTCTGGAGATGTCTCCTAGGCTCTGATATCTTTCCATCTCCATCTCCATCTCTCTCACCTCCATCTGCATCTCTCTCACCTCCATCTGCATCTCCTCCATCGGTCAGGTGCAAAGAATCAGGATCAGCTGTAAAACCGCAGCATGGAAGATTTATTCATACTTACACAGAAGAATCTGGTCAGCACTAAATACAGAACTAACGGTCACCACTAAATTGGTGTTAGATAAAGAGAATTCAGGGTGTGTGTGGACTTGGATCTCTCGTGGCAACGCAACGACTGTAAAGCTGATAATGCATTTAACTTCGCCCACCTAGCTCTGCCTACTCCTCTCTTACATCTTTATAGACAGAAGTGATGGTTTCCAGGCTAAAGTCCTTGGATTCCAATGATGACAATATTCATGCAAACGTCTTAGGCCTTGGGTGTGGCCATAAGACGGGCTCTTCCTAGAGTAGACTGTAGTTTCTGTAAGACTGGGATAATCCAATGAATTTCCCCTTGCCGTCCCTAAATTTAAGCATACTGACCTCTTCCAAATATGGAGAAGTTGACATTGAGGCCATCATGTCAAAGTGTAGACGTGAACTAGTAAAAACCAGAGCTTCTCCGCCCTTTTCTTGAGAAAGACAGAGTGTCTCCTCTTTGGGTCTTTGATGGCTTTCAGACAAGGCCAGGAAGAGAGCGTTTCAGGATCTAGTTAATTATTATTATTATTATTATTTTTAGAAAACCGAGCTGTGTTGTCATTTGCAAAGAAAACTCCGTTGACTATCTTGTCCATTATTCTTTGTGCATGACTACATAACACTGTTGGCCGCCATCAAGGAACACTTGATGGCATGTCTGTAATCAGATCCAAACTCACCAAAGGTATCTTCTGGGAATGAAAAAAATACCTTCTAGTCCAAAAGAAAGTGGACATCTAATTATGAGAGCCTTTCTAAAATACGAAGAGTTATACTACCTTGGTTAATCACTCTTCCCTTGGTTGACCTTCTGTGAGCCGATCACGAAACTGTTTTGACGAGTTGAGTATAATTGAAGAGTGCAGCATATTCTATTCTAGGAACATAAGTACATTAGTCCTCCATTAGATAAAAGGCTACTGTTATTCTACCGTAGTGCCAGGATTCAAAAGAAATATATTAAGTCCTTATCGGCCTCATCTTAACTCTACAAGTTCAGAAACCATTATCAGATGACTAATTTTGCTAATAGGGTGCTTCTAGTACATAAGATGAATGGAAATGAAATAAGCATTGATGCTGGACACTGTTGTTCTCGTTGCAATTAGTAGTAAGTAGCTAATGAAGCTTGGCCTGTATCCATTTCACTACTGTCATTCCGGCTCTTCTACTCATCTATTTAGGCACAAAGAGATTCTCGAAACATGAATGGCTAGAAGTCAGCTAGGTCCTCCTTGATTCTTTGGTTTCCTTTTGAAGTGCTGGAAGAATTGGGGTTAGAAAAAAACCCCAACAATACTTGGGAATGAGAGATAAGAGGTGAATGTATTGCCAAATTAAAACTGTCTGTCTTGGCCTTTCCTCATTTTACTCCACTCTAATCATTCCCCTGCTTTAAAAAAATAAAATAAAATAAGAATATAGCGCTACGGTAGAACCTGAGCATTAAACTTGGAAAGAGGCCACACATTCATTGAATATTTTCCTGTTAGAATAGAAAGAGAGAGAGAGAGAGAGAGAGAGAGAGAGAGAGAGAGAGAGAGAGAGAGAGAGAGAGATATGCTCCATCTCTCAGTTCTACCCCCAATTCTAGAAATGAGATCCTTTTCAAATCAGTCCTACGGGGAAAGGGGGGTATAAATTGCAGGAAATAAATAATAGAAGTGGATGCCCTATAAAAAGAATAATCCACATCCTGAAACAGTTCACGGTTTCCTTGGTACTCAGTGAATAATATGCAGAAGAATATGAGTCCATTTGCCATATAATGTGAATGTGATGTTTTCCTTTAGTCCTCAGTAATGCTGCTGCCTTTTCATTTTCGTTTATTCTAGCCAGCATTGCTGTTCTTTTAGAAACAAATGTTAGTCTGTACTGAGGTCTATCTGGAGAATCCTCTTTCAGTCTCATCATAGAATCCTACGGCTGGAAGGGACCTTAGAGATCTTCTAGTCCAACCCCTTTCCCTAGGCAGAAGTCATTATTCCATCTTGGACAAAGAGTTGTCCGATCTTTTCTTGAAAATCTCCAGCACTCACAATTTTGGGAGGCCAACTGTTCCATTGATAAATCGTTCTCCCTGTCAGGAATGTCTTCCTTAGTCCCAGGTTGGCTCTCCTTCTGAGGAGCTTCCATTCATTGCTTCTTGTCTTGCCCTCATCTTCTCTGCCTGGTGAGGATTCAACATCAGAAGGCAATCGTAAAGACCATTCCGGATGTGTCTGCATTGCTTTTGATGGGATCCTTCTTTCCAAACCTCATAATCCTTCTCTAGCACTGATGACGTTTGGGTAATGAAACATTGGCAAGAAAACAAGCAAGCTCAGAGAACACCAAGGATGCCACAGTTGTTCCTCCTCCTCCTCCTCCTCCTCCTCCTCCTCCTCCTCCTCCTCCTCCTCCTCCTCCTCCTCCTCCTCCTCCTCCTCCTCCTCCTCTTCCTCTTCCTCTTCCTCTTCCTCTTCCTCTTCCTCTTCCTCTTCTTCTTCTTCTTCTTCTTCTTCTTCTTCTTCTTCTTCTTCTTCTTCTTCTTCTTCTTCTTCTTCTTCTAATTCTTCTTCTCCCCTTCCTCTTCTAATTATACTCCTTCTCCTCCTCCTCCTCTTCCCCCCTCCATTGATGATGTTACCGAGTTGAGTAATGAAATATCTGCAAGAAAACAACCAAGCTCAGACAGCATCAAGGACCCCACAGTTGTTCTTCCTTCTCCTTCTCCTTTTCCTTCTCCTTCTCCTTCTCCTTCTCCTCCTCCTCCTCCTCCTTCCCCCTCCTCCTCCTCTTTTCTACAAACCCCTAGCACTGACATTACCTAGTTTGGGTAATGAAATGTCGGCAAGAAAACAAGCAAGCTCAGAGAGCACCAAGGACCCCCTAATCCTTCTCTCTTTCATGGATCTTCACCTAACAAGCACGGCCACCTCAAGTCAACAATCTGAAGCCGGTCAAACTGGCCACAGGGTCATGCTAGCCAAGCCACAATTTGCTTAGTTCTGGGAAGATTTTGAGGCTGAAATCGGAAAGCGATCCAGTGTCCCAGGCTCAAGGCTTGTGGTGGGTGCATATATTTCATGCACATGTACTTCTAGGATCACAAAGTTTGGAAAGTACAGCTGTCAGGGTTCCGGTTAACTCCAAGGCAGGCATATTCCTCAAAGTATGGATTTATTAGGCATGTCATATTGGCACATCTGGGGAAAACCCGACTCTGAAGGACCTGAGATTTTCCCCACCCAAATCAAACCCCAAAGTTCTTTCCTTCCCCCAGGTCACACGTCCGTCCACATGGACCAGCCAGGTCGCAGCCACTGTCCTGGCTGGCTTTGCTCCACGTCTCTCCAGCACCTGGTAGAGTCTCCTTGGCTCCCACGGGAAAGAATGTTGTTTTGGCTACCCATCCCCAGCTATCTCTATCTCCCCCCCTTATGTTCTCATGGCCCCCAACTGGCTCTGCTGTGGCAGCCCTGAAGATGCTCCTAAAATGGTTTCATCTCAGGGCTGACAACAGCTTTGTGGGAAAAGGTGGGGGACTTATGGGTGGACACAGAATCTCAGTTACATCCAAATGTTGGCTTCTCAGTTCTGTGAACAACGGTTCCCAGCTCCATTGTATTTGCAGCGATGTTTTCTCCTCCTCTTTTTTTTTTTTTTGAAATTGTTTTCTCCCGTGTGTATCCCAAATTACAATATCATTCCACTAAAGATGTAAAAGGAACCAAATTCACCATAAAGTTCTTCTTCTCGCCCTCTGCTTTGTTATAATAGATGTTTGCGCTCGTGATGGAAGGATTTGAAATATTTCAGTTGCTACTTCTAAATTGCATTAACTTATAATTTGGGGTTTTGTAATGCTAAGCTGCCTTAATGTATACTGTTTGATGAGCTGGCTTGGATTTTCATTGGTTTAGACATAGTTTAATTTCCCTTCCCTTTGCAACTCTTTTATTGCAGTTCTTATTTTTAGCAATCTGTTATTATTCTCCTGTTCATGTAGGGAAATAATACCGTGTTTTCCCCAAATGAATAGCTCGAAGCAAAGCAATAACATATTGGTATTTTAATTTACTTATTAAATACATGCACTGAAATTTTTGAAAAGAAACACGGCGAAGTTGGCAGGATTTCCCCTCCCTTCTTCTGCCATTTTTTTTTTCTAAAGTGTCTGAGGATGGCAAAAATTAAATTATTTACAATTTTTCGACTCACAAAAGAGAAGCCGATTTGGGTTATTTACTTTTCCGATAAGGAAAGAGGATTGAAATTGTTGTGATCTGCTGCTTTGTTAATTTCGTTTTTGTTCCCCGGTGTATGTAAAATATAGTTTGTTTACTTTTTGTTTTTTGGCTTTTAAAAAAAACAAAAAAAAAAACAGAACTCGCTTGGACCCTGACAGCCTCTTTTGAAATCGCACGGAACTCGTCAGATTAAAGAAAACATGAAAAGATCCTAAAAATATAAGTCAGTGAGTGGTTGATAAAAATAGAAGTGCTTGGTAGCGGAGGAGAAGGGTGGGGGGAGAAAAGAATTTGCTTTCCTTCCAGTGACAGGAAACTTCAAGTAGAATATACATTGTGGGTCTCTACAATGGAATGACCTGGAGCCTTGCCAGTCCTAATTGGGAGCTGAGAACAATAGAAATGGACCCCACCACCCATCAACCTCTTATAGTCAATACAAATGATGATCTGGGTGAACATTTAACTCCTGAGGTGCTCTTGGGGCTCTTTCAACTTGGTTGTTTCCTTGCAACCAAGCAACTTCATGACTCAAGCTAAGTAACATCATCAGTGCTAGAAGGGTGTAGGGTTTGCGGAGAGGAGGATGAGGATTTCGTGGAGAAGAGGAGGAGGAGGATTATTGTGGGATCCTTGGCGCTCTCTGAGCTTGGTTGATTTCTTGCAAACATTTCATTATCCAGCTAGGTAACATTATCAGTGCCAGAAGAGAGGGGTTTTTGTGGAGAAGAGGAGGAGGATTGTGGGGTCCTTGGCACCCTCTAAGCTTGGTTGTTTTCTTGCAAACGTTTCATTACCCAACTAGGTATCATTATCAGTGCTCTCCAGCATTAATTTGGGTAATGAAACATCTGCAAGCAAACAACCAAGCTCAGAGATCGCCAAGGACCTCACAGCCCTCCTCCTTCTGCATTCCACAAACCCCACTCCCTTCTAGCACTGATGATGTTCCCTAGTTTGGGTCATGAAACATCTGCAAGAAGACCACCAAGCTCAGAGAGCACCAAGGACCCATAATCCTTTTACTTCTCTCCTCTTCTTCCTCTTCTTCCTCCTCTTCCTCCTCCACTCCGCAAATCCCTCTCCCTTCTAGCACTGATGATGTTCCCTAGTTGGGTCATGAAACATCTGCAAGAAGACCACCAAGCTCAGAGAGCACCAAGGACCCCTTGCTTCAACCCTGAGCTACACATATTCTCCTTTATTGGCATTTTTGATTCTTTGATGGTCAACCCACTGTCTCCCACTTACGGTGATTTCCTCCTCCCCTTTACAGGTGCTGATGCCTCAACCAACACTGTGACTCCTGCGATCGTAATCCCTCCGCGCAACTCAAGCGTAACCAGCGGGAGTAATGAAGCTATCCTGGAGTGTCTGGCCAATGGCAGGTAAGGTAAACACAGCCACCGACAAAGACGAGTTTCTTGAGAGAACAAGTGAAGCCTTAAACGGGAGGCAAGGACATTTCTTGCATGGAAAATTGAATTTTCCAGAAGGCAATGTAGATTTTGCTTCTTTATCCCCTCAAATGTGCATCCTTCTGAGGTAGAGTAGACAGATTTTAAAAATGCAGAATATACGCTTGAGTGGTGTTCATTTTTACCCTAGCAGCAACGAGGAGGAAAGGAAAATAATGAGATCAATTATTTGTATAGAAATTACTATAAAGCAGAGATTTTTTTTAAAAAAAAAAAAAACAAACCCAGAGATTAACCTCACCTGGGCCATCGTTTGTGACAATTGGCCAGCGGGCTAACGATTTTTAAAATCAATAATGACTTCTTATTTTGTTCCACTTTGGGGGCAAAAATAAATGTTTGGAAAAGAGAAATCAAGGGATTGACTGCTGGGCAACCGTTCTACCCAAAATAGGGCTTAATAAAATAAAAAATAAAAAAACCAGGAACTGACATGCTTTCCTTCTGAATAATTTGAATATTTGGCCTTGTTTAAAAGTGGGAAAAGATGTATGCCGGAAAAATCATCCGAAATGCTTGGAGGGCCATCCGATCCTCCCTTTTTTTTTTCCTCTGAAAGCAGAGTTTTCAATTGTTTCAATTATTTATAATTGAATTATAATGGAAGCATTTCTCAATGCAGATGTACCCCCTGAGTAGCATTTATTTTTACCATCCTTCCCTTAGGCAAAACAAACCATTAGCATGAAAAAGTAAAATTACCATTATAATTAAACATGGTCGTTGGGCGTCACTTGAGCCGGCCCTGCTGGTGGACAACATAAAAGAACAGCAGATGTTCCGAGACTCCTGTGACTCTTGGAACTTCCTCCGTACAGTATTTGCTTATTGAGATGCTAGATGAGGGCTTTGGAAACGTTAAGACAGGGATGAAATCCTACCGGTTCGGGCGAACCGCTAGGGATTATAGTCATCAGTTCACCAAACCGGTAGTAATTACCCCTCCTTGGCCCCACCCATGCCTGGCGCTCACCTCTTCCGGCAGCTCGATATTCCACAGAATTCAATGTTAAATGCAGCAGAGAGAATGCTAACTTTTCGCCCTCCATTCAGAACGGAACTGCTGCAGCCTGTCCCTTTAAGGTAGTCCCCAGGAGGGAGGGGGCCAGGAGGGAACCATAAAGGGAACAGCAGCTCTGTTTTCAATGGAGGGAGAAAAGTTAGCATTCTCTCTGCCACAGATTTCAATGTTAAAGGCAGCAGAGAGAATGCTAACTTTTCTCCCTCCATTCAGAACAGAGCTGCTGCAGCCTGTCCCTTTTAAGGTAGTCCCCAGGAGGGAGGGGGATGGGGGGGAGCAGCTGGAATGGAGCCATTTTTGTGAAAGGCAGGAAAATGGGGAAGGGGATTTTCCTGCCTGTCATCCATTCCTCAATCTCCGCACAGGCTGAGGGAAGGATGGTAGGCAGGAATATTCCCCTCCCCATTTTCCTGCCATTCGCGACAAGGAGTGGCTGGGAGGGGAGGGGCCGGTGAGGAGCCCCCTCGATGTGAGTGATGTCAAGTTGGACACGTCCACCCAGTCACATGACCTCCCCCCCAACAAGCCACTCCCACAGAACTGGTAGGGGAAATTTTTTAATTTCACCCCTGCTTTAAGACATGTGGACTTCAACTCCCAGAATTCCCCAGGGGATACGTCATCACTTACATCAGAGCAATAATGGACAGGTGTTTCCCTCCCCGACTCCTAGGCCCATTGAGAAAATAAGTATCACCTGGAAGAGGAATGGGAAAATCCTCAGTGGGGTCGGCAGGACGGGTCGACGTCTGGCGATCGCAAACCCAACTTCAGCTGACCTGGGAATGTACGTCTGTGAGGCACAACTGAGCGACAGCCCCCTCGAGCCCGAAAGAGCGAACACCTTCCTGTCTATCCTGGGTAATGCTGCTCTTCTTCTTCTTCTTCTTCTTCTTCTTCTTCTTCTTCTTCTTCTTCTTCTTCTTCTTCTTCTTCTTCTTCTTCTTCTTCCTCTTCCTCTTCCTCTTCCTCTTCTTCTTCTTCTTCTTCTTCTTCTTCTTCACATTAAGCGCCTTAAACCAAAGGATAATAGCCAGTTGAAATAGTTGCTTTTAATATGCCATTGACTTATCCATCAAACTTCTCCACAGGGGATAAAAGAAACAAAGGAGGGAATGTAAAGGCAGTCTTCAAAATTGATGCATCCCTTTTCTTTGTGGATGCCAATGCGGAAGGTATTAAGGATGTCCTTCCTCATAGAAAATGGTTTGTTTGTTTGTCTGTTTGTTTATTGGATTTCAAGGCCGCCTGACTCCATAATGGCTTACATTATTTACACAAAGACCTATTTCAAAAGAGAACATCTCCTCCCAGACAAAACTACATAAGTCACATGAAAATGAAAAAATAAAATAAAATAAATAACTAGGGGTTTCACAAATACCCTATTCCAAGACCATGGAATGGAGCCAGGTCTTAAGAGAATCTGGCACATTTGAAGACGGAGAGCCATACATATACAGTCTTCCGATATCTCAGGGGCTGCCCCAAAGAAGAGGGGCTCAATCTATTCTCTAAAGCATCTGAAGGCAGGACAAGAAGCAATGGGTGGAAGCTAATCAAGGAGAGAAGCAACTGAGAACTAAGAAGAAATTGTTCCTGTTAGAACAATTAACCAGTGGAACAACTTTCCTCCGGAAGTTGTAAATGCTCCAACACTGTCAGTCTTTAATAAGAGGTTGGACAACCATTTGTCTGAAGTGGTGTAAGGTTTCCTGCCTAAGCAGAGGGTCGGAGAAGAAGACCTCCAAGGTCCCTTCCAACTCTGTTATTCCGTTCTATTCTGTTCCGTTCTGTTCCGTTCCATTCCATTCCATTCCATTCCATTCCATTCCATTCCATTCCATTCCATTCCATTCCATTCTATTCTATTCTATTCTATTCTATTCTATTCTATTCTATTCTATTCTATTCTATTCTATTCTATTCTATTCTATTCATCTTTGAAGAAATGCTGGTCTTCACAAACAGGAGCCATTCAAAATCCTCAGTTGTGATTGTCAAATTAGAACCAGACTAACTGCTAAGATGCGGTGGCTCAGTGGCTAAGACGCTGAGCTTGTCGATCAGAAAGGTCGGCAGTTCAGCGGTTCGAATCCCTAGTGCCGAGTAACAGGGTGAGCTCCCGTGACTTGTCCCAGCTTCTGCCAACCTAGCAGTTCGAAAGCATGTAAAAAAGGCAAGTAGAAAAATAGGGACCACCTTTGGTGGGAAGGTAACAGCGTTCCGTGCGCCTTTGGTGTTGAGTCATGCTGGCCACATGACCACGGAGATGTCTTCGGACAGCGCTGGCTCTTTGGATTTGAAATGGAGATGAGCACTGCCCCCTAGAGTCGGGAACGACTAGCATGTATGTGCGAGGGGAACCTTTACCTTTTAACTGCTAACACACTTATGAAGCTTCCAATTCCTGGAGACTGATTCTCATTCTCATTCATGGGAGACGTTCAGGGACTTTCTCCTTGTGCCCACCGTAGTCTGTTGTGATAGAGTCACAAGAATCGTGTGAAGGTTGCCATGAATCTCAGCCCTTTGTGTATTCGGGTGCATTGAAACATTTAAGTCAAGCTGAAGTTCTTCCTTTTATACTAGAGGGTGTTTCAGTCCCATCTTCTGCCTTATAATAAATTACATCAAGGTTGGTTTCAAGTCCCTTCCTCGTCCTTCCATTTCTCCCTTTCTTTCAACTCTTTCAAATTATTACCTCTCCTTTCTTTCAAAGAGCAGGAACCCATTTCCGTTATTTATGATTTGGATTAAAATCAGTTTATCCCAACCCTCGCTCCCGCCACCTTGCAATTTTATAGTAACTCATTTAATTTTTTTTTTTTTTTTTGGCTGTACTGTCAGATCCTGCCTCTTGCAATGTTGCAAGCAATGTTTCTTCTGTTGCAGTTGGCACTTAAGTGGAGTTCGGATAATATATAAATTTTTTAAAAAAACCCACAAACAAACAGAGATAAAAGATCAGAGAAGTCACAGCTGCTTTGATAAGTAGCTTCTGCTCTTCTTCCTGTGCCTTGCTCTATTCCTAATCTTGGTTTTATAGGGCTGCTTGATGAACAGAGCTTGCAATGTGAAAAGTAAGAAGACAAGTCAATAGCACGCTAGCAATCAGTTCCATCAAAGATAATTGAGACTCTAGAAAGAGTGCAGAGAAGAGCAACCAAGAGGATTAGGGGACTGGAGGCTAAAACATATGAAGAATGGTTGCAGGAACTGGGTATATCTAGTTTAATGAAAAGAAGGACCAGGGGAGACATGATAGCAGTCTTCCGATATCTCAGGGGTTGCCCCAAAGAAGAGGAAGTCAAGCTATTCTCCAAAGCACCTGAAGGCAGGACAAGAAGCAATGGGTGGAAACTAATCAAGGAGAGAAGCAACTTAGAACTAAGGAGAAATTGCCTGACAATTGAGAACAATTCATCAGTGGAACAACTTGCCTCCAGAAGTTGTGAATGCTCCAACACTGGAAGTTTTTAAGAAGATGTTGGATAATCATTTGTCTGAAGTGGTGTAGGGTTTCCTGCCTAAGCAGGGGGTTGGACTAGAAGACCTCCAAGGTCCCTTCCAACTTACTCTACGCTACTCTACTCTATGTTACTCTACTCCATTCCACTCCACTCCACTCCTTTTCTTGCACCATTGGCACCTGAAGTCCGATTTTAATGTTTATCCAGCTTGGCCTGTTAACATGTATGTATGTGCTCCAGCAGACGGTGGAATAATTCATGAAAAAGGAGGAACTTTAAAACAGAAAGCCTGCAAGGTTTTAATTGGCAAGGGAACAGAATCCGGAGGAAAATAGACCCAAATATAAAAACCAGAGCACTCATATAAAAGGGATAATTCTTTCTAAGCTATCCTGAAGGTGTTCCTTGCACGAGGCTGCATTATTAAGCCCTGTTTTAGTAGCACTTAAAAACTTAATTATACTTGTCCATTTGTGCACGTAAAACATATGCTGGGGACACAAGTAAGGAACACCGCACTGCACACCGCAGGTTTTGGCTTCAGCAACAAAACATTTCTTGATCTAGTTTAGAATAAAATCCTTGGCTAAAGAGGCTAAACGTTATTTGCACTGGGAATGTCATTCCCTGTGTATTTCATTACAAGTCTGGAAATACTATAAAGCAGTAGGTCTCAACCTTCCTAATGCTGCGACCCTTTAATACAGTTCCTCATGTTGTGGTGACCCCCAACATTAAAATTATTACAAAGACCATTGGAAATATGTGTTTTCCGATGGTCTTAGGCGACCCCTGTGAAAGGGTTATTCAACCCCCAAAGGGGTCCCGACCCACAGGTTGAGAACCACTGCTATAAAGGCTACATATGTAGACTTATATTCCTTGGGATAAAATCTTAAGTACAGCAAAAATAAAATAAAATAAAATAGAAACATTATGATTTTCGGAAAGGTCTTTAATGGGTCACTTTAATAATTGAGGTAGGATATTTGAAAAGAGGGACTCGGTGGCTCAGTGACTAAGACACTGAGCTTGTCGATTGAAAGGTCGGCAGTTCAGCGGTTCGAATCCCTAGTGCCACGGAATGGAGTGAGCTCCCGTGACTTGTCCCAGCTTCTGTCAACCTAGCAGTTCGAAAGCAGGTAAAAAATGCAAGTAGAAAAATAGGGACCACCTTTGGTGGGAAGGGAACAGTGTTCCGTGCACCGTTGGCGTTGAGTCATGCCGGCCACATGACCACAGAGACCTCTTCGGACAGCGCTGGCTCTTCAGCTTTTTCAACCCCCGGTAGGCCAACTATGGATAAATCCAAGAAAAGAAAAGTTTCAGAAGAAAATAGAACATTTAATTCAACTACATATGCTAGTTTGTGGCCGCTCAAGAAATAGTCAGGCACGGGAAGAGTTTTGTGGCTCCCGGTGTTTTCTTTTCTATGGGAAACGGGTCCAAATGGCTCTTTGAATGTTTAAGGTTGCAGACTCCTGACTTAGGATCAATGACAAAAACCAGGGTCAAGAAAAATCAAGCCATCCACTTTGACTTTCCAAAAATGTCTAGGGTTGTGGGGTTTTTTTGTTTCTTGTTTTTTTGCCTCCTGCCCACAGTAAATGTATCTCTATATATTAGTGTCTACTTAGGCATTGAAAATCTATTATAGTTGAAAATTTATACTATTAAAAAGCTATAAATTGTACAAACAGCTAAGCGCCTTGGTTTCACTCCGCAGGTTTAATTTTCTAGGAGATGCAATTTCTCGACGCCTCTGTTGCAAAGACGCACTGAAATCAGGCACTGAGGGTTTTCTAAATAATTAATAGGAGGACATTACATACAAAATGTGCGGGAAGCAGGATCATAAGATCATTCTGAGTTTTTTCCCTCAAGATTGCATGTGGATGTGATTTGGCTTTATTAAGCTAGTAATGAGGTAGCACGTGTGACACACTTACGTTCATGCATGTGTCTCTTTCTGCCAGAAACGAGACAGCCACTCCAAAATGTAGGAGCACACACATACAAAAAATCATATTCGTTGAATGAATAACTACGAATTAAAATTAATTGCCTGTAAAATTAGGTATCCATTCATAAAATTAAATGAACCCCCCTCCACATCTATCAACTATACTCAGACATCAGAAAAAAAAAATATTCGCTCATTTGGGAACACACAAATCCGTGCAACACTCTCAGTCACATGCATTCCTCTCCCCCCTTTTAGCACAAGCTGCCAAACTTCCCCCCCCAAAAAAAAACAATAATCGCAGAATGAAGAGAGAGCTGCGTAGGGAATGGATGCCAAGAGGAGGAATAAAACTGGATGGAGTGGAGAGGAAAAAATATTTAGACCAGGAAGAGAAATAAGGATTGAAATTGAGGGTGGAGGTTTGGTCTCCGAGCTTATGGGTTGATTTCTGAACATTTTGTTACCAGTCTGGGTAACATCTTCAGCGGGATTGAGGGGATGTTCAGTGTTGGTGGTCTTCAGCTCAAAAGGGCTTTGTGTGGTCAGTGGGTCTTGGGATGGGGAAGTCATGTCAGGTGATAGTCTTGTGATGGGTCAGGTGTGACCGATTACCCCTGACCCATCAAAGACTCATCATCACCAGAACTTCACTTGACGCGACCCACACCTGACCCATCACAAGACCCTCACTTGACACACCTCACCTGACCTACCACAAGACCCATCATAAGACCCTTACCTGATGTGACCCTCTCCGTATGCGATCTTCCCATTACAAGACCTACTGACCACATGAAGCCCTTGTCAGGGTTCCAAGGAACACCCCCAACGAAAGAAAACTTGAGTTTCTCCAAAATTCCATTTTATTAGAGATGTCATATTGGCACATCTGGGAAAACCCGAATCTGAAAGTTTCCAGGTTTTCCCTGCCCAAAAGAAAGTCCAAGTCCATGCCCAGCACCCACATGTCCATCACATGGTCCAATCATCCACCGTCCAAACAGGAGATACCTCCCAGTCATCTGACTCCAGGTGCCAGGGCAAAACCCCCTTGACTCTCTGAGAAAGGAATGTTATTTTGACTGCATATCACCCATACTCTATGCAATCCCCGCTCCCATTTTCCCACAGTTGAAAATGTGGCAGGCCTGAAGGCCCAAATGTAAAAGATGGCTTCCAGCTCTGACAGCCCTTATAATCAGAAGAACACCAACATTGACATCCCCTAAACTCCACTGAAGATATTACCTAGCCTGATAATGAAACATTCAGAAACCAACCAACAAGCTCGGAGAACAAACCTCTACCTTCATCCTACTCCCGAGCTACAGATATTTGCCACTATTGCAAAGGATTGAAATTTCCCAGATGAGCAACAGGGAGGCATCCTGCATTTTCCAGGTCACACTTTCAACTTGCAATCTCCGAAGACGTCCCTGCTTTTAGCAGAGATGGGGGCCGCCATTTGCACCTCTTCCTTCATGCCTTCGGCCTTTCAATAGTGTCTTTTCTTTGAATGGAAGATGGTCTCCACCACAGGGCTAAAAAAAAGAAAGAAAGAAAAAGAAAAACACCCTTGTTTTCCTAACAGCCAGTACAATAATGGTCCCTTCTTTTCTTCCAATTCTTTTATGATGATGATGATTTTTTTTTTATCAATGTCATAGCTGTGGCTGGAATAGATTTTGGCAGATGTTCACCGCCTGAAGAAAGATGAAGAAGAAATGCTGGATCTCACTTGATTTGAGCTGTCAATGGAACAACTCAGGCGGCTCTGCTAATGAACCCTTATCCCATTTCACGACAAGCAGGAGCCTTAGCAATGTTGGCCTTTGCGGCTCGTGACAAAGCCAGAAGTTGAGAAAGAGAAGGCTTCCCAGAAGATGGATTTTTGCAGGCTAAGCCTCAAAGATGCGACTCATGGAAGACACACTGTAAGGCTGCAAGAGAATGAAATGGTGAAGGAGAAGGATAGGGAGAGACTGAGTGTGGAGTCAAGTGAGGAATTAGCCTAGAATCGTTGCATTCCCACAAATGGTCTAAATTCAACCCTTTTTGATTTCCATTGTTCTAGCAGCAATTTGGTGCTGACTATTAGTTGACTAGATTGTTGTATATAGGCATGAGCAATAAATCAGCTTAACTGGAGTTTAATGTGTGGTCCTGATTCCTGGCCTCTTGTGTAGTGGCTGCCTTTTGGGTTGAGGTCTTCTATAAAGGTCAAATAACAATTACCCTGAACGATCATAAAATGGATTAAAGAAGATTTGAGTCTCAATTGGGTCAACAGGAAAGGAACATAAAACAGTTGCTCCATTGTTATTAGCTCAATGGAATATGTATGAATGATGGAACCACAGATGAATGAATTGAAACCTAGGAGCACATCTACTAGGAGAGAGGTTGCAATTTTGGTGCAAAGAGCAGCAAGTAAAGTAAACCTTTACCCTCTGTGATATCCCCAAATTGTTTGCTTTATTTCCTTGATTTTGCTTAATGCTCGCTTCAGATCCCTTTCTTAAATTCGATTTGATAGTGGCCAGTGTTATCAATTTAGGATGCTGCCCTTCCTACCACACATGTTCCCAAGGATATAAATAAATAGCAAGTGAATTATTCTGTTATTAGACAAGCCAGAATGGCGAGGAGTGAGTATTCTTGCTAACCAAGCCTGGGTGGTGCAGTGGTTAGAAAGCAGGATTGCAGGCTGACTCTGCCTACCGCCTGGAGTTCGATCTCTACCGGCTCAAGGTTGACTCAGCCTTCCATCCTTCCGAGGTGGATAAAATGAGGACCCAGATTGTTGGGGGCAAGAGGCTGACTCTGTAAACCGCTTAGAGAGGGCTGGAGAGCCCTGTGAAGCGGTATATAAGTCTAAGTGCTATTGCTTCTTTCCTTTCTTTCTCTCCCTCCCTTTTCCCCTTCCTTCCTTCCTTCCTTCCTTCCTTCCTTCCTTCCTTCCTTCCTTCCTTCCTTCCTTCCTTCCTTCCCATGGTGGCACAATGATAAGAATATTGCAGGCTGACTCTGCCTACCGCCTGGCGTTCGATCTCAACCGGCTCAAGGTTGACTCAGCCTTCCATTCTTCCAAGATCTGTAAAATGAGGACCCAGATCGTTGGGGGAGGGGGGGGGACAAGAGGCTGACTCTGTAAACCGCTTAGAGAGGGCTGTAAAGCACTGGGAAGCGGTATATAAGTCTTATTGCTATTGCTCTTTGGCAGAACTGATTCTGGAGCATTATAGGAATGCCGAATGCCGCACCAACCTCGGTTAGCCGAAAGCTGCTGTGACATAGCTTAATTTAAATTTCCCACCTTCATTGCACACCGTGATGAAAACTTGATGGGATCCTTATGCACACAGCCAGGCTAGGTTTCTGCTTTTGTGTTTTATGTCTGACGCTGCACAGGTTATTGAGCAGAAACCAAGGCCGACCCTTTCATCTAATCTATTGCTGTAAATAAAACCTTTCTGGAAGAACCTTCTCAGCAGAGAATTGAAAAATTCACTGATTCGTGCTTGTAAAATGAGAAGGGCCTCTGCTCAGGCGTTAATCCGCTGCGTAGAACTCTGGATACGAATCGGCAGTGACTCCATGCGCTTTGAAATGCATATTCATCATCATCTATAATTGTCGAGGTGTTTTTACGAGGCCGTCACTGAAAAGAAATCATGAACTCAAAACTAGAAGTCAGGTTTCTCCATTTGTAACGCTAGATTCATCCAAGAGGGGTGATAGATTGGGTTGAGACTTTGCATCTCTCTTGGAAGTGAATGGGTCTTCTCAATGCTAGTGGGTGTTATCTTCTGCCCCGAAGAAGATTAGCTCTACCACTGGAGAAGAACTAACACGGTCTTCTGATTTGCCTTCCATAAGAGCCACCGTATTTTACCGCTGAACCGAACAACCGGATTTTGCTAGAAGTAGAGAAGACAGCGAGCATCCCATGCCAAGCCACAGGTGAGTAACGCATGAACAAATAACTACATTTTTAAAATGTGCTGGTAGTTCTCGACTTACGAGCACAATGGCGACTAGAATTTCTGTCAGAGTGCGCACAGTGTAACTATGTGAGACAACCCAGGAGCAAATACAGTAAACAGAGGTTTGCATTTAAATAGTGGTTTTATCTACAAAGGAGAGAGAGAGAGAGAGAGAGAGAGAGAGAGAGAGGGAGGGGGAGGGAGGGAGGGAGAGAGAGAGAGAGAGAGAGAGAGACGGAGGGAGGGAGAGAGAGGGAGGGAGGGAGAGAGAAGGAGGGAGGGAGAGAGAGAGAGAGAGAGAGACGGAGGGAGGGAGAGAGAGGGAGGGAGGGAGAGAGAAGGAGGGAGGGAGAGAGAGAGGGAGAGAGAGAGAGGGAGGGGGAGGGAGGGAGGGAGAGAGAGAGAGAGAGGGAGGGAGAGAGAGGGAGGGAGGGAGAGAGAGAGGGAGGGAGAGAGAGAGAAGGAGGGAGGGAGAGAGAGAGGGAGAGAGAGAGAGGGAGGGGGAGGGAGGGAGGGAGGGAGAGAGAGAGAGAGAGAGAGAGAGAGAGAGAGAGAGAGATACACATACACCTTTACCACCGGTTCGCAACGGGATCGCGCATGCTTGCTTCGCTTGTGCACATGCCTTGCTTCTGCGCATGTGCAGATCACTGATGACGACATCCGGGGCAGTGGGCGGGGCCTCCCGCCGGTTTTACTACCGGTTCTTGCGAACCGGTCCGAACCGGGGGCAACCCACCACTGACATACACGTCATGTCTCAGATTTTTCAGATCTCTCGAATCCTTGAGGAGCACCGGTGCTTAACGGTTATCCAATGGCTTGATGCACCGCTCCCGAAAATCAGCCTCATTTGATTGAGAATACATCCATGGCTTTCTTTGCAAAGACGAAGCATGATTGGATATTTTGTCCTTCTTTTTTTAGGATGCTTTCCTCAATTTCTAAGACATGGAAAGAAGAGAATGTCAGCAGTTGTGGTTACAGTTGAAAAATTAGCTTCCCCGCTGATTTTTTAAATTAATATTATTAAGTTAATAAGTCAGAGGGGATTTAGGGAATAAGCCAAATACTAGATTTAATTCTATTATGTTCCTTTTAAAGAATTATTGTTATTCAAGCTTCAAGCTATTTCCAGCCTTTTTTTTTCCCCCCCTGTCCTGGATGACTATTTCATTTTCGCATTATCTGCTTCCTCATGACTCCGTCTGTAGTAATTTCAGATTGCTGCAGTTTCATGAAGTAAATTGTGCTTTATGCTAAGGATTCTGACAATCAGAATTCTGTGAGTGAGCCTTGGGTATAAACTTTAAACCACATTCTATTTCACAGCGTTGTATTGCATCTACTTTGTCACAAATAAATACCCAGTGCACAGAAGGTGATTTTTTTTTTAGACAATAAATGGCTTTATTATTCTAACGAAACGGAAGCCTCAAGTGCGATTTCAGGAACCGATTACATCCTGGTACAGAAATAGTTTTATGGCCGCTAAATTTCCTTCTTCGTTTTTCGAGCCCTTCTTTTCTCATTTGTCTCTGTATTGTTTGGGAAAAATAACACCAACTCTCCATCTGAATAGAAAGACGCGTAAACCGAAGACAGAAATTTTACATATCCTGACATTTATTCTATTGACTTTTGAGTTCATAAGGCATTGATTTTTTCTTATACAATGCGACTTGATAAATTATATTTACAGCGCTTTCTTAAGCATCCATTCCAGATTTGGGGGAGAGAAATGAAGAGAAGTTGTTCCAGATGTCGCAAAGGGGGAGGAGGATCGAGAAAAGGTTCATGATATAAAAAAACTGAGCTGGATTAATATTTTCCAAGACAGTAAAGCCATCAATTAAAATTATAATAATGCTAAGATACCACATTCCTCCTTTGTCCATAGAGAAGATATATCTCACTAAGACACAGTGAGAAGGAAGTTCAGAGCCCTTGGATGGTGATTTCCTCCAGCAAATGACCCTGATTCTCTAAAGTAAGGAATTACAGGTGATCACCATTACAGGTGATCCTCGACTTATGACCACAATTGAGCCCAACACTGTGACTGTCATAAATATGAATCAGTAGTCAAGCATTTGAATTTTGATCATGGGATGCTGCAACAGCCGTAACAGTGCTGGGTTGCCTCCAGTTCACACCGGTTCTATAGAACCGGTAGTAAAACTGGCAAGAGGCTCCGCCCACCGACCCCGACGTCATCAAAACACTTCGGTGCATGCACAGAAGAGCGCACATGCGCGCCAGCCGCCCCACTACGAACTGGTAGTAAAGGTAAGTAGAACCCTGCGCCGTAAGTGTGAAAAAATGGTCATACGTCACTTTTGTCAGTGCTGTCGTAACTTTGAACGGTCCCTAAATGAACTGTTGTAAGCCAGCACTACCTGTATTTGCGTCAAAAGTGGGGCTGTGTTGAACATAAAGCCAAGCATGGAGAGAGTGCATATCTGACCGAGTTTTCTCTCCGCGGGTCTCACGCAGGCATCCCACGGCCTATCCTAGCTTGGTATAAGGACGCTGTCCCCATCAGCCAACGAGTCCATCCTCGTTACACGGTGCTGCTCAACGGGACTCTTCAGATCCGGAGAGCGCAGCCAGAAGATTCCGGAATCTTTCAATGTTTTGCAAGGAACGAGGTTGGCGAGATAGAGAGCCATGCCTACCTTGAGGTCACCAGTAAGTTTGGAACTTCACAGGTGGGAAAATTAAGACAAGGTTTTGGGGCACCTGCTACAGTACTTAGTGAGACCCTGTCCAAGCAACTAATCAACCAGAGCCACTTGTGGCTAGCCTAAGTCAGTAACTTTATTGCTTACTACCTATGTTACAAGAATCTCCTCCGACTGCTTGCCTTCCTCTGGGAAGAACCAGATAAAGCTTCATGGATCATAGGGTAGGTCAAACTTAGTCCCACTTGTGGCTGCACAAGCTAGACCCTCTCTTGACTCCTCCTTCCAGCCTAGCTGCCAGTTTCCCCAACAACCCGCTCTTTACTTCTAATTGAATTTTCTCATCTCAAGCACACCACAGACTACAGTGGTTACATAAGGTGTTGCTGCCATCCACACTGCTGAACACTTCTGTCCTCCACAGAATGGCAGAGAGATGTCCCCTGACCATCAAATTCCCCAGCAGTGTCACACTCCCGACAGTTTAGGAAGCAGCAACTTGACAGGTTGTCAGGAAAGTGAATGAAGGGAGTAAAATGGCAAAAGGAGGAAGGTCCCTCCCTCTCAAGAGTTCCTCATTTAAATTCCACGTAGATTTTGTGGTCACCGTATTTTACTCCTTCCTGGATGCGTTTGTCCTCAGCAAGGTGGGCTGCTTCTCTTCCCTACCCATCACATCGGCTGTCAATTTTTCCAAAGAAAACTTACATTCTCAAAAAAAAAGAAAACCCTACAAATTAAAAAGAAAGTTTAGAGAAAATTTGGGGGGGGGGGGGTCAACCAGGCTGAGTATGCAGCTTTTTCAAAACGATTCCTGAGTTTCCAATGCAATTAGTTGGGGAAATCAATATAATACCGTTGCTCCTTTAGAATCTCTGGAGTAAGAAAGAAATGAGGAAATAGACACTGATCCCACACTGAGGTAAAAAAATGGGAATGCAAAGAATAATGGTTGTTTTCCATATAGATCAGGGAACAATGGAGGGATGTCTGAGTACAAAGGGGCTCCTTTGGGGTTTCCCTGTGTAGAGTGTTAGCGATCTATTAGGCCTTCCACCAAATTCACCCGGTGCTCTTATATCTAAAATCTTTTCTGAGCTAGAGATAAGGCTCTCCCCCTCTGAACGTTTGCATCAGAGGCTGAGAGAAAGCCAGAGAGACATTATGAAAGGGAGAAACACAGAGCAATATTTTGAATCAAATGGAAACTTCTTTTGGCTGACATTTAATTCCTGCAAACTAGTGTCAGACTGTAATTGCTTTTCGTCCTGGAGAGAACTAAACAGCCCTGGCTTAACTTGATCCATAGATCCATTCTTCTTGAAAGCCCACCCTTTGGCTTGATCTCAAAGCCCCCGATGATAATCCCAAGTCGTAGAATTCTTCTGAGAGGGACAATCAGGGGTGAAATGCTACCAGTTCGGACCGGTTCAGGTGAACCAGTAGTAAAAAATGCTACCAATTCGGGCAAACCGGTATTTCCGATGATCAGCTGGGCAACGATCAGCTGTGACGTATGATTTATATTAGCTAGAATCGTCGGATTTCCTGCTTTCTAGCTAATTAAATCGCATGGCACAGTGGAGTTCCCACCCCCTCGCTGTTCTACTTACCTTTGCAGACTCAGAAGGCTTCAAAATGTTCTTTTTAGCATTGCGCAGGTACACCTCATTTGCACATGAGCTTTGCGCACGCTCGGTAGCAGACTCACAGAACCTGTAGCAGACTTCAGAGGATTTCACCACTGGGGACAATGAACGTTTGGTGTCTACCCTACAACGGGTGCTCGGGGTTACCATGATGTTCTGGTACAGTGGAAAAACTCCACAAATGTTCTGAATTTTCAAAGGGCTCTTTTTTTTCATGAAACCCTGGTTTTTGATTCCAGATGTTGCGCCCACCTTCTCCTGGCCCCCGGCAGACACTACCATCACCGAAGGGATGAGCGCCGTGTTAAGATGTGAAGTTTCTGGAGCCCCAAAGCCCGCCGTTGCATGGAAAAGGGGTACATGCTTACTATTCTGCTAGGAAACCACTCAAATTGTGGTGGCTCACCAGGACCAATGAGCATAGCATTAACATCTTCATGCGCTGCAAATCAAGTGGACTGAGGCTGTTTCCAATTGCTGTGTTCCAGGGAATCAGATTCTGGCCAGTGGCTCCATTCAGCTCCCCAGGTTCCATCTCCTTGAGTCTGGAGGTCTTCAGATCACCCCTGTCTTTCTCGGAGATGCTGGCGTCTACACCTGTTGCGCGGTCAACTCCGAAGGCGCGCTGAACGCCTCTTCTTCTCTCACCGTATGGAGTAAGGCCCTGCTCATTTTCAGCATTCATCTTGACTTAATCAGCTCTCCTTGTAGCTGATTAATTCGGAGTCTAATTACAAAGCGTTCGTTTTCACGAGGGTAGAGCGGACATTGAGTAATAAGATGATGGTGTTTAGAAGCAATGTGGAGAACCACCATAAAAAATCTCCCCGGAAAGAAGCATTTTTGGGGGGAGGGGACATGTCTTTGACAGCCTTCTAAGGTGGCTTCTGCCTTAATAGACCTCCCTCATTGCACCTTTTCATCCTTTGTTAAGAAAGCAGCCAAATTAATGTGGGAGAACCCAATCATGCCAGGGTGGGTGGGATAATGAGCAACCAGGCATGTAGTCTTCCCAAGGCAAAACCCCAAACGAGGATGGAGACAGGACAGAAACAGGATGGAAACAGGATGGACCTGAATTGTGAGTCGTCTTCTTTTTTTTTTCAGACCGCACTTTTATCGCCCGCCCTCCAGAGGATAGCACGGTTATTAAGGGAACAACAGCCATGCTTCAGTGTGAAGCTGCTCATGACCCAAGGATTTCCATCAGGTTAGTTGTCTACATGGTGATTCTCAGTCATCCAGGTCATGGTTGTCCCAAAGGTGCTTTTTCAAGAGCCAACTGAACTTCCTTTGTAGTTTACCGTATTTTTCAGAGTATAAGACGCTCCGGACTATAAGACGCACTTATCTTTTTTGGGGAGCAAAACAAGAAAAAAAATCTGCCTCTGCCTCCCAGCAATTTGCCTCCTTGCAGCAAACGGCCTGCTTTAGTTTCATTTTCATTTTCAGCACAACCTGATTAGCACAAGAAAAAAAAAAATCTGCCTCCCAGCAATTTGCCTCCTTGCAGCAAACAGGGGAGGCCCACGTGGCAATAGGCAGTGGCAATCCCTGCAGCCTGAAACAGCTGAGGGTCGGGTGGCCAATCCAACCGACAATCAGCTGCTCCTGCTAATCAGGCTGTGCTGAAGCTGAAACGGGCTTTTTGCTGTTTGCTGCAAGGAGGTAAATTGCTGGGAGGCAGAGGCCAAAGGGTGGGGGGGGCTACATTTGGTGTATAAGACGCACCCAAATTTTCACCCTCTTTTAGGGGGGGAAAAGTGTGTCTTATACTTTGAAAAATACGGTAGTTGACTCTTGAAAATGCACCTTTGGGACAATGAGGTTGCTTGTGGTGATGGTTGTTTGTATCATTTATCCCAACTTAATTGTCCCAACCATCAATGTTGGCTTGGGTGAGTTTTCTTGCCCTAGTTTTCCATTCCAACCAATCCAGTTTGAGACGGTAAATTACGCCCTTAATCCCATCAAGTTCTCTTTATTTTTCCCGCTGCAACCGTATGCATTATTTACAATGAGCTATGTTCCACTTCATGATTTCAATACAACGTCCTATGATTTACTGTCAAGGTTAACACAATATCAATAAAACCGACTTGTCACAAGCCGATCCTTAATGAGAATAAAACCCAAAGCAATTTAAGGGAATTGGTTTTGCAAATCGGTCTTTGCAAATCTTAGAAGCCTCACTTCCCCTCCTCCACCCCCCCCCCCACACGCACCCCTCCCTCGAGAAAAACCACCAAGAACCAAAGCTTCGCCAGACAAAATGAACCTTTTAACTACCAAATTCTACAAGCAGGGAATCAAAAGACTTCCCTCTGTGTTTCATACACAAGAATGAATATAGATATATCCAAATCTAACTAAAAAACGCTTCCATTCCCTTTAGAAAACATCAAACAATGCCATTTGTCAAAAGAAAAAAACGTGTAGACTTGACTAAAGAAGAAACTGTGTCTTAGATGCTTTTTGTTCTCATAAACGCTGGTAGGATTCTGAGTACAAGTCCCGCTGTAAAACGGCTTAAAGCAAGAATTCTATTCTGCAAATTGTGACATTGAAATCACAGACAGGGAGAAGAAGAAGGAAAAAGGAGGACCAGGCCAACCCGCTTCCCCCACCCTGCAATCTTTTATCCTAATCTAATCAAATCTTTATTGTGGTCGAAGACCAGCCTAAGAAGTTCACGCTATGTATAATTAACATTTACACAGTATTTTTCGAGAGTGAAGATTTTTTCACCTGTTGCCTAAGAAACCTTTGCAGCAGCTTTGAAAGAGAATATTCTAGGTTTTGGCATAATGAATATTCTTCAGTGTTCTACGTTATTCTTTAATTTCAGTCATTGAGACGCTTGCCCTTCACAAATCGCTGACCTTGAGTCTTGAAATGACACAAATCGCCTAATTTTTTTTTGTAGGCACCATGAAAAACCGTATCTGCTTATGTATTGTGACCTAGGCTCACTTAGTCATTACAAGACACAATTGATCCCAAACAAAACTGTTTTATTATAACAGCTGAGAATTACTTCATTCCCAGCTTAGCCCAAATTAATTCCAAAACAAGTCCTTCAGAAAAAGCCCTTCGGGATTATCACAAACCTTTATCTTCTTTGGCACCCTGCCAAAGGCCTTTCTTGGCAAAGCCCCACGATATTCAGAAAGGAGAGACGCCAACTGGAAAACAAATTTAGCAACGTTGCTTTCCGACAAAGAGCCCAAGAGAAGTTGCTGGTCTTTTAAGCCTTATGGGAGGGGCCAATCATCTCCTGGCCTTACTCCCAAGTCGTCCCTTTTGCTTTAGCTGCTCTTGCCTTCTGGCAGCTCTGCACATGCGTGCACTAGGAACAGGCTCCTCCTGTTCCTCTGCCTCTCTGCTGTCTGACTCTGGAGGCTCCGGATTCCGCACATCACTCCCCGATGGCCCTGGCCCCATCTCTGCCTCCGACACAGAGCCCTCATCCAGGCCTTCCCCAGCCTCCAGGACTGGCCCATTGTCCTCCCCAGCCTCCTCACTGTCTACTCTGCTGCTAGCTCTGCAGGCTACTGGCGGACCATAACATTATGTTTCTGATATTTCTTAATATATTACTTATTATATTTAACAACAGCATAGGGGAAAGGAAACTTGTCCTATGTTCCTTTATGTTTGGAAGGAGTTATTTATCACACAGTAGAATAAAACATATTTTAAAAGTGAAATAAAACCTTGGGCTTCCCCAATAAATATATGAATAGTTTTGGCTCCTGGTAATCCGTGGAGCCAAGCTCGAACTCTGGGTATATTTAGTGAAGCCAAGAAAATACAACTAAGAAGGGAAAACTCTTTGCTTTTTCAAAACTTGGTTGGGTTCAGATTGCCAATGATAGCTTCAAATTTGTCCCCACACGCCTCAAAAAAATAACTGAGGTACTTATATTTGAGCTCTATAAAGTAGGGTTACATCCTTTTATCACAGTTTTTGTCAAACTGGACGAATTTAAGAGGGGTGGACTTCAACTCCCAGAATTTCCCAGCCAGCATGCATGCATGGCTGGCTGGTGAATTCTGGGAGTTGAAGTCCACTCCTCTTAAATTATTCACCTCCGGTTTTAGCCAGGTAATTTCAGCACATTCATCATGTTTAACAAAACAGACAGCTGTCTTTTAATTAATCTTATGTACTGTGACCACCAGGTACACTTGGAAGAAGGATACCGTGATCATCAATCCATCCAGCAGCTCCCGAATCACGATCGAGAAAGATGGCAGCCTCATCATTGGCCAAACGTGGTCAGGTGACATTGGAGACTACACCTGCGAAGTCAATTCCTCGGGCGGGAATGATTCACGCGTGGCCCGAATGGAAGTAATGTAAGTTGTCTCGTAGCACGTTGGGATGGGGAATGTCAGGTGATCAGGCTGTACAAAGTTAGCATCCACCCCTCTCCTAGAAGAATGAAATATTTTGGAAAATATATTAAAAAAGGCAGAATATTATATTTCCCTAAAGGAGAAACATGCTCTTGGAAAGCAGCCCCCACCTTTCTTAATAACCCCAACAAGCCTGGGCCAGCCTACCTACCAGACAAAAGACCTTCAGATCCAGGGTGATAGGATTAAGACATGGCCCTTCAGGACATTAGCAGAAGACACAGAGCCCACTGCATTGCAATCTCCAAAGGACATTGCATCACCTAGCAAGCTTCAACCAAACCTGGGAGCTCAGACAAACATGACCCCATAGGAATCTGACAACAGCCAATAGAATAAATGTTCTTGCACAGGAACAGGAAGCTCAAGTTCAAAGCCCAAGAGAAGGTGTAAAACCCCCTCACTCTCAACTCCATGTTGTCAGCTGCACTAGGACCATGTGCTGGGTGGCCCTGTTCACCATTAAACCCTCTTTCCAATCAGCCTCCATGTTTCCAGTGTCTTTCTGGATATTTTTCCCAACAAGGTCCATACGTGAAATTAAACAGATTTATTGGTAATCATTCTTAGACACAAGAATCTTCTCAACCAACAGTCAACGCCTGCTTGCAGTTAGATAAAAGTCAACAGAACTCAAGGAAAGTTGGACGTTGTTTGTGCCTATGTAGGGATTCTAGGCCGATCCCTCTTTTAACTCCACGCCCAGCTTCTGCCACTCCTTCACTTTTATAAAACATGTGAAATGACAAGCAGCTTCTTCTTCCTTTATCTTTTTCTTAGCTTTGCCTCTTTTTTTTTTCTTTTTCTTTTATTTGAGTATATTTCTCTCCGGAGGTTTTAATTTTGCTTAAGATTCATCACACAGAAAGGGTTTCGGAATCAATGAAACTAAATCGCCTGAATAGAATATTTTATGAGCTACTATAAAGTTACACAGGAAAAGCTAGTTTACATAATAATACTAATAGTTCCCTCTGTTTAGCATTCATCATTCCACAAAGAGGCAGGGTTCTTTTTCTTCCCAGATGGAGTCCTTCTCATGACAGTTTTCTCTACCAATCAGGACTAGCCTTATTGTTTAAAATGTATTTAAGGTTAATTAGATCACTTCCTTCCAAAGGGTCTCGAAATGGCCAGAGAGAATTCTTAGCTCCGTTTAGTTTGTAAAAATGCGTTCTCCACTCAGATGCCTGGATGTCATCAGAGCTCTTGTAACCTCTTTAACAGATCCACTTTAACAGATTAACGGAGTTGGAAGAAGGGACCTTGTAGGTCATCTAGTCCAACCCCCCGCCCAAGCAGGAGACCCTGCACCATTTATGACAGATGGCAGTCCAGTCTCTTCTTGAAAGCCTCCAGTGATGAAGCTCCCACAACTTCCGAAGGCAATTTCTGTTCCATCGGTTGATTGTTCTCACTGTCAGAAAATTCCTCCTTATTTCTAGGTTAACTCCAGTGGTGGGTTGCTACTGGTTCTCCCCGGTTCGGGAGAGCCGGTAGCGAAAATCTTGATGTGAGAGCGAACCGGTTTGCTCCGACTGTCAGCCTCCGCACTATACTTACCTTTATTCCTTTGTTTTTAGCCCAGCTGTAAGATGCAGCAGAGCAGATTGCCATGCCTCAGCTGTATTGAAATTCAATGCGCTCGCGTGAAGCGCAAGTTTGGCATGTGTGTGAGCGAAACAATTGTGCGCAAAGCAAACCGGTGGTAACACCGGTTAGAACCAGGGGCGAAATGCTCCCAGTTCGGACCGGATCACCCGATCCGGTAGCGATGGCGGCGGGTGGTTCGGAGAACCAGTAGCAAAAATCCCTGGCCCCCCCCATGCCCAGCTGAGCCGTGCGATCATCAGAGGTTTTTTTTTTACTTTTAAAAGCATTTTTTCTACAACCTCTTCCGCCGAAAAAATGCTTTTAAAAGTAAAAAAAAAAAAGCCTCTGATGATTGTGCGGCTCAGCTGGGATTGTCAGAGGCTTTTAAAAGCATTTTTTCTAAGAGGTTGTAGAAAAAATACTTTTAAAAGCCTCTGACGATCCCAGCTGAGTTGCCTGATCGTCAGAGGCTTTTAAAAGCATTTTTTCTACAATCTCTTCGGCTGAAAAAAATGCTTTTAAAAGTAAAAGAAAAAAAGTTGGCCACACCCACCCAGCCACATTACCCACCACCACCACCAAGCCACACCCACAGAACCGGTAGTAACAAATTTTACATTCCACCACTGGTTAAATCTCTCTTTGTTCAGCTTCCATCCATTATTCCTTGTCTGGCCTTCGGGTGCCTTGGAAAACAGCTTGACCCCCTTCCTCCTCTCTATGGCAGCCCCTCAAATATTGGAAGACTGCTATCGTGTCTCCCCTGGTCCTTCTCTTCACTAAACCAGCCATGCCCAGTTCCTGCAACCGTTCATCGTACGTTTGAGCCTCCGGTCCCCTAATCAAACAAATGGTTGCAAGTTGAGAATGATCTATATTAAACCTCTTAACAGTTCCATTTTGAATGTACAGCCAGCACCCACAAAGGAAGCAGACTTTGCCCGGGTCGCAAACATGAGTCTCCTTATGTGACAACAATATAAAAAAGTTGAATGTGTGTGTGTGTGTGTGCTTCGGGGGGGGTTGGGTTCCCCCCCCCCCGAAGCAAAATGTATTTGCACCTGCCTAAAGTGCCTCACGTCGTGTTAAATTGCAAGGCGAAATTGCAAGATGATTGGATCTTATTATTGCAGTTCACGAATCGATCAGAAAATGTGCTTCTAACGAGCCAACGTTTCTCTAAAGAGGCCCAGGTCCTCTGATCTCTTGAACATCCGGCATTCCTCCCTCTGTGAGATTTTTCCTTGTTAAGAGTTTGCAATTTGCCTACTTTTTCCTCCCTATTCAAATGTTCTTGTGGAAGTGAAAGGGGGCTTGAATTCATCGCTGAATTGGCTTGAATTTCTTCCGTCGGAGCAACAAAAGCAGGCCGTGAAAGAATCAAGAGTGTTTTTGTGGGACAAAGGAATTCCTAGCGTGATCATTTCTAGAATCTAGTCCCGTGATGGGGAACCTATGGCACGCGTGCCACAGGTGGCATGTGGATCCGTATCAGTGGGCACGCGAGCTCAGCTCCGCCAGCTGATTTTCGGCCCATTGGAAGTTGGCAAACAGGCCATTTCTGGCCTCTGGAGGGCCTCCGGGGGGGGGTGTTGAGGAAGGCCATTTTCGCCCTCCCCAGGCTCCTAGAAAGGCTCTGGAGCCTAGGAAGAGCGAAAAACGGGCCTACCGCGCCCACCGGGCCATCACGTGCCAAAAGCAGGGGGAGCTGTGGGGGGGGGTCGCATACGCATGCGTGGGGAGCATTGAATTATGGGTGTGGGCAGGTGTGCAGACGACCCCCCGCACTTCCCCCGCTTTTGGCACGCGATGGCAAAAAGGTTAGCCATCACTGATCTAGTCTATCAGTTTTCGGAGGGAACGATCTCTGTTTTTGCCAGCTCACCGTACCTAGCCTTCCCTTGAAGGCTCCTTCGTCTACCATCCCAAATAACCTGTGCATGGTTGAAGTTTATTACAACCTTTGTATTTCTGAAGAATGTCGCCTCTCCACCGCCGAGCCTAGATTGATTCCTCTTTTGAAATCGCCGACTGTCCTGTTCATTTTTTTTTCATCTGGAGGCAGGTGTCAAGATTCCAAGTAATAGCCCCATAGAAAGCAGAACTCCGAGGCAGACAGATTCCGCAAAGGACAGTTTTATTGGAGATATCATTATTGGCACAAACTGGTGAAAAACCGACTCTGAAAATTCCCGCGGTTTTCTGCTGATTAAAAAGGGGAAAGTTTCCCCCTTTCCCCAAACAATCAGTCACATTGTCCAATAGAGATGCTGGCTGGTTGCCTGGTTACTTCACCCCTCCTTCCTCCAGTCACTTGTTGGATTGTCCTTGGTTCCCACAGAAAACTATTTAGTTTCGGCTACAACACCCCCCCCCCACTCTCCATCTACCTATCTTCCCGCTCCTTATCCTCTCTTTGCATTGTGGCAACCCTGAAGCCTGCAAAATGGGCCCAGCCAGGTTCGCTTCAGAGTTGACAGCAAGGGTGAAATACAAAATGAAGAAGCCAGTGGTGAAATCCATTTTTTTTTACTAATGGTTCTGTGGCCGTGGCTTGGTGAGCGTGGCTTGGTGAGCATGTCAGGGGAAGGATACTGCAAAATCTGCATTCCCACCCCACTCCTGGGGGAAGGATACTGCAAAATCCCCATTCCCACACCACTCCTGGGGGAAGGATACTGCAAAATCCCCATTCTCTCCCCACTCCTGGGGGAAGGATACTGCAAAATCCCCATTCCCTCCCCACTCCTGGGGGAACGATATTGCAAAATCCCCATTCCCTCCCCACTCCAGGGGAAGGATACTGCAAAATCCCCATTCCCACCCCACTCCTGGGGGAAAGATACTGCAAAATCCCCATTCCCTCCCCACTCCTGGGGAAGGATACTGCAAAATCCCCATACCCAACACACTCCTGGGGGAACGATATTGCAAAATCCCCATTCCCTCCCCACTCCAGGGGAAGGATATTGCAAAATCTCCATTCCCACCCCACTCTGGGGCCAGCCAGAGGTGGTATTTGCCGCTTCTCCGAACTACTCAAAATTTCCACTACTGGTTCTCCAGAACCTGTCAGAACCTGCTGGATTTCACCCCTGGAAGAAGCCCGTTAGAAGTTGACTCCGGATTGTTTACCGTAGGGCTGCGTAAATCCTTTGAAAGAAAGTTTCGGAAAGCACAGGAGTGCATACCGAGTACCTCTTTTTGAATGGTTAAAGCGAACAGGCCTCTTCCTGGCTTGCGCAGCTGCTGCCAAAGTGGTTCCCAGCTGGCCTTTCCTGTTTAGGCATCAACAGAACATTTGGCTTCGCTGTATCCCAGATGCGGCTGCTTTAATGTTTGCAAAAGGAGATGCAGAGGGTACTGCTGGGCTTCTCAGCCTTAGCAATTTTTAAGACCTGTGGACTTCAACTCTCAGAATTCCCTAGCCAGCATGTCCCACAGGTCTTAAAGTTTGCCAAGGTTGGAGGCCTCTGGTATGTTCCTGCATGTTCTGGAGGACCTCCTTCAAAGGATTGGCACAGCTCTCGTTGGCAATTTGACCTCGTCTGTGCCTGTTGAGAACTTTTAACCTGGCATTTGGGGTGTAGACCATCTCAAGACCTTTAAAGGGCAAAGACGTTCCAGGCCCTTGACTCATCAACTTCAATTACCTTCTCATCCTGGATGGGTGTCCACCAACTGGGATCTCTGCCAGCCTTGCAAGGTTGTCCACAATTGGATTTGAGGCCTTCTGCATAGAGAACATGTTCTGCTACAAAACGTTTGGTTTTCAGAGTCTTTAACGTAATTCTCTTCTATGGGGTCCTCGGTGCTCTCTGAATTTGGTGATTTTCTTGAAGACATTGTATAACCCAACTAGGAAATACCATCAGTGCTAGAAGGGAGTAGGGTTTGATCCAGTGGTGAAATCCAAATTTTTTTTACTACCAGTTCTGTGTGCATGGCTTGGTGGGCGTGGTGTGGCTTGGTGGGCATGGCAGGGGTAGGATACTGCAAAATCTCCATTCCCATCCCACTCCTGGGAGAAGGATACTGCAAAATCTCCATTCCCTCCCCACTGCTGTGGGAAGGATATTGCAAAATCTCCATTCCCACACCACTCTGGGGCCAGCCAGAGGTGGTATTTGCCGGTTCTCCAAACGACTCAAAATTTCTACTACCGGTTCTCTGAACTGCTCAAAATTTCCGCTACCGGTTCTCCAGAACCTGTCAGAACCTGCTGGATTTCACCCCTGGTTTGATCCCTGTTTATATACAGTAGCTTGCCCTGCCAATTTTGGTGGGAGAGAGATTTTCGCTTTTTCTCTCTCTCTCCCTCTTTTTTTTTTTCTTTTTTTGCTTGCTTGCTTGCTATGGAGTCCTTGGTGCTCTCTGAACTTGTTTATTTTCTTGCAGACGTTTTATGACCTAACTAGGGAACATCATCAGTGATAGAAGGAAGTGGGGTTTGTTCTCTAGCTGGGTCATGAAAAATCTGCAAGAAAACCGCTAAGGTCAGAGAGCACCAAGGACCCCAGTTTTCAACTCCGAACTACAAAAAAAAAATTCTCTTCTATCAGTTAATTCTCTTCCTCCACTTTTCTTCCTCAAGCCCTTTCCCCTTCCATCCCTCCTTGTCTACCTCAGTTTCCCGATATCGAACAGTAGGAACCAGCCCTCAATCATGCGTCCATATTATAGATGCTCCCGAAGTACAGTCAAAATGTAAACACAACGAGAGCGACACAAAAACGAGACGAAAACACAAATGCCAGCAATGTAAACCAAACCAGTTTGAATTTCCCCATCAATAAAAGAGACTCAATAAGAACGGCTCTCAGTAATGCATACTAGCAAAACTCTCAATGACACCCAGTGATTTTTTTTTTTAAAAAAAAAAACAACCTCTGTTGTGGATTCTACATTTTTCTCCAGTTGCATAGACTGCTTGTACCATTTGCGCTCCTTTCATTTTGCACGCTTCATCTGAGTGAGAACAATTAAGAAGAAGTCAGGCAGAAAGCAGATTATCTTTTCCATACAATAGAGAAGAGGGTTGGGTTTTTTTTGTTTTTTTTTTTTAGTAATTTCCAACCTCTCTGGTGGGCTATTATGCAGGAAAGAAAAATTACTGCTGTATCCAAAATTACCTGCAGTGGTAGAAAAACATATGTGCAGGCTTGCACGGCGCGAAGGGAAGGGGAGGGCTGCTCTCCTCATTCTGAGTGCACGGGGAGTGGGGGTGAGGGAACAGAAGCAGATCTCAGATGGTTTCCTTTAGGTTATTTGTAGCACCAAAAACATGTGTTGTGCGAAGGAGACAGCTTCCCAAAATAAGAAGCTGGTCTTAAAGCACCACTGATAGGAAAGCAAGAGAACCATCATCAAGGCAGGCACAGGTTCCAGCGAGAAACCACTGCACTTCATGTAGAAGATCTAGAGCAGAGGTGTCAAACTCGAGACCCGTGGGGCCGTCCTGGAAACAGCGATGGACCAGCCCTTGGTGCCTCCGCCAGTGAAAACGGAGCTTGGGAAGGCGTCCGAGTTCCGTTTTCACTGGCAGAGGGTTGCAGGAGGCAGTCACAGCTGGAAATGGAGCTTGGGAGTCTCTTTTCGCTGGCAGGGTGCAGGATGACACAAGTAACATCGAGCTGGCCACGCCACTCTGTCACCACGCCACATGCACGCCCCCCAGAGGTTAGACACAACTCTGATGCGGCCCTCGATGAAATCGAGTTTGACACCCCTGTTCTAGAGGCTCTTCATATTCATGACTTTGTGGTAGCACCCAAGTTTTGGCATGCAGGAGCCTGAGTGGCGTAGGAGGCTAATGCCTCCTACTAAGGCAGCATTTAACATCCGAGTTACTGCGAGTTCAATTCTCACCAGGCTCAAGGTCGACTCAGCCTTCCATCCTTTCTAAGGTGGGTAAAATGAGGACCCGGTTTGTGGGAGCAATAAGCTGACTTTGTATAAAATATACAAAAGTATGAAGGCTATTGCTTAACGCATTGTAAGCCGCCCTGAGTCTCCAGAGAAGGGCAGCATATAAAAATGAATAAAAATAAAAAAATAAAATAAAAAAATGTAGGCAAGCCTAATTCAACCCTTTGTGTGAAATCCAGAATAGCCAACTCAGAGGAAAATAGAACAATGGACCATAGCAATAGGGCTTAGATTTGTATATCGCTTGATAGTGCTCTACAGCCCTCTCTAAGCAGTTTACAGAGTCAGCTTATTGTCCCCCAACAATCTGGGTCCTCATTTTACTGACTTTGGAAGGATGGAAGGCTGAGTCGACCTTGAGCCTGGTGAGAATCGAACTGCTGGCAGTCGGCTGAATTAGCCTGCAATACTGCACTCTAACCACTGCACCACCAGGGCTCCTTAACGCTTTTTCCAACCTCCATCTAACTGGTTGTGAGAATAAAACTTGATGAGCTGTTCCAGTCAAGGAAGTTTGCGCAATAGTTAGAATGCAGTATTGAAGGCAAATTCTGCTCAGTGCCAAAAGTTCGATTCCTTCTATTCTGACCGGCTCAAGGTCGACTCAGCCTTCCATCCTTCTAAGGTCAGTAAAATGAGGAACTAGATTGTTGGGGGCGATAGGCTGATTCTGTAAACTGCTTCAAAAGGGCTCTGAAGCACCGTGAAGTAGTATGTAAGTCTAAGTGCTACTACTGCTATCTTATGACCTGGGCAGTAGAGAATATATATTCACTCAGTTCCATCAGTAGCTATTGCAGTAATTCAGGGCAAGAAGAGCTAACGAAGTGTTCATTGGATCAAGAATTAAATCTCGTGAAAAGTTCAGGCTGGTGTTAATATGAAAATTCAACGTAGATGTAAATCTATTGGGGTTTTTTTCTAAGTTTTTGTCCAGCTGCAGTTGATTTCTTGGGCAAAGCAGTCAATTAGCTAACTGGGAAACCATCCTGTTGCTTTAAAATGCCTTGTTTTAAGATTGGTACCCAAAACATCAAGCTTATGTAAAAATAAAAAAAACCAGACACACAAGGCCAAAACTGAAAAGGAGATTTTTTTAAAAAACCATCCAAAAACCATTGAGAGCATCTTGAAACTTCTTGCCAATGGATGAAGAGATGTTTTATTTATAGTTAGAAATTCTCCTTATTCACGTCAAACGAAGATTTGTTAAGTATCTGCAACACATTTGCCTAAAGCAGAAAAGATTTAATAATAGCACTTACTTTGGGTTTCTATTTTAAAGACAGTGTTAATAGTGTTGCGTTGGAAGGATATTTTACTTCCTCGTTTTGACAGGCAAAAAATACTCCGGTGAAGATTTGCCCCTTTGACACTTCTGAAATTTCATTAATAGGCAAATAATTTCGTAGACTTAAATTTTCCAGAAAGGCAAGAAACCCAAATCAACCCATCAGAGTTCACGACTGCAGCTCATTTTTTTTTTTATTTTATTTTGGTTTTTTTTTACTCACTGTACTTGCAATCGTTTCTGTGCTTTGGGGAATGACATCAAAACATTTGTCCGCCTGAAATTAATAATGGTTAATATCCACTTCTGGGTGGAATTGAGAGGCCAAGACATTTTCTTGGTCTGGAATTCGTTTTCCTTTTCCCATCAAAGTTTCTGGTGACAAATGTTTCTTGCACGCCCAGTGGATTTACCTTTAAGGGCTTAAGGTACGTGGGCATGAATGGCTGCAGACAGTTACAGATATATATATAGAAGGCACCAGTTCATTATTCTCACGTTTTACGGTCTTTGCGATTAATGCCATAGACTATTTAACTGAAAAGACCATTTAACATTTTGCTATTATTACATGCCGGATATAACTGAAGAAAGGACTTTGCGATAATGTGACTGTTTAAAACCCACCAGGTTTTTTCACTTCGATGCCTACCATATGTGTTGGACCTTGAAGTCCATTAATTCCAAGTCATCACAGTCAATCTAGCAGGCAAGAGTTCAGATTCTTCTAGATTAAGTTCTTCTAAGGTTGAGATCTCCCCCAATACATTGGCTGAGAAATCAACCTTAGAAGAGCTTAATCTTTGCAGGAAGTCTTCCTGGTTCATCAGGACATTCTAAAACAGAAGCTGATGAATTTGTCTCCTGCTCGAGCAGGAGGGTTGCAGTAGTGGGTTGCTCCCGGTTCGCACCGGTTCGCAAGAACCGGTAGTAAAAATTTGTAGTAGTTCGGAGAACCGGTAATAACATTGGCTGGCCACGCCCCTGAACCGGTCCCCGGCCCGGTTGCCACTCACTTACCCCGCCCACCTCATCAGAGACTCTTTTTTTTTTTTTTTACTTTTAAAAGCATTTTTTCTACAAAAAAAATGCCTTTAAAAGCCTCTGGCGATCCCAGCTGAGTTGCCTGATCGTCAGAGGCTTCTAAAAGCATTTTTTTTCTGCAACCTCTTAAGGTTGTAGAAAAAATGCTTTTAAAAGAAAAAAAAATGGTGGCCATGTCCACCCAGTCACATTACCCCCCTACCAAACCACGCCCACAAAATAAGCCACACCCACAAAATAAACCACACCCACAGAACCGGTAGTAAAAAAAAATTAGAACCCACCCCTGGAGGGTTGGACTAGAAGACCTTCAAGGCCCCTCTCAAGTCTGTTATTCTGTAATTCCGTAATACACGAATACATGTAATACATGAATTTGGGATTATTGGAAAATATTAGCTGGTGCCGTCTTCTTAAGGATCCAGCATGTTTTCCCAAATAACAGGACAAGACAAGATTTTTATTTTTTTTTAATTTGATTTATATGCCGCCCTTCTCCGGAGACTCAGGGCGGCTTACAATGCGCTAAGCAATAGCCTTCATTCTTTTGTATATTTATACAAAGTCAGTTTATTGCCCCCACAAACTGGGTCCTCATTTCACCTACCTTAGAAAGGATGGAAGGCTGAGTCAACCTTGAGCCTTGGAGAGATTCGAACCAGCAGTAAATTGCAGGCAGCTGTGTTAATAACAGGGTGCATAGACCACTGTACTATCAAGGCTCTAGATTGAAGTTGTATTTCAGGAGTCCAAGAATCTCTTTGCTTTTCCCCTTTGAAATTCGAATTTGAAGTAGGTAAAACCAAACCCTCATCATTTTTTACCCACCCCAAAGAACCCGGTTTCTAAGTCTGCTTAAGAGAACATCCTCCAAGTACCAGCCAAGAAACATGAAAGGCCACCTCTGCCTTGAAAGAGGTACCTAACCAGCGAAAGCCGGTTTGACTTTCACGCAGTCACTGTCAGACCTTTATTCAGCGCATTGGCAGCCACTCTCTGCTAACAACCACTCTCTCAGTGTGCGCTTGCATCTTTTGTTTTGCATAATTAGGCAGCTTGTTTGACAGTTTTCACAGCTTTTCCGCAGAAACTCTGCGCGCTTTGGATGAAGGGCCAGCTCAAACTGAGATTTGAGTGATGTGAAACGGCTTCCAATCAATGCACGGGTCCTAAATTCACTGGGATGTACATAGATCTTTCGGCTTTTGCGGCTGTTGATCTTGCTTGAGCACGTTTGTTCGGGTACATCACTGCCTGGGACTCCAGTTATGTCGGAAAGCTGCCAGCTAGGCCGGAAGGAGGAGTCAAGAGAAGACCTAGCTTGGAATCCTTGCATGGCTGCAAGAGGCATAATAACTTTGATCCAGGGGTGAAATCCAGCAGGTTCTGACAGGTTCCGGAGAACCAGTAGCGGAAACTTTGAGTACTTCGGAGAACCGGCAAATGCCATCTCCGGCTGTGGGGTGGGAATGGAGATTTTGCAATATCCTTCCCCCAGGAGTGGGGTGGGAATGGAGATTTTGCAATATCCTTCCCCCAGGAGTGGGGAGGGAATGGGGAGTTTGCAGTATCCTTCCCCTGCCATGCCCACCAAGCCACGCCCACACAACGGGTAGTAAAAAAATTCGGATTTCACCACTGCTTTGAGCTCCCTTATCTGGTCCTTCCCAGGGAAAGGCCAGCAGTCTGAAAGAGGTTCTTGTCACACAGGCGTTAAGCAATAAAGTTCCTGACTTTAGCTATTCACAAGCAGCCATGATTGCTTGGTTCCTTGCCTCTGAAAGATATATCTGAAAGAACGCAGTGATTTGCATTCCCAGAAATTATGATTTGCATCCGGTAGCTCCCCGTTATTACAATAGCCCTTAGAATTGTTGCAGAGACTTTCTATCTCCTCCGTCGCTGTTGAAAAGGTAGTAGCTCTTTTCATTTGGAATTTAATAAACCATCAGAAGCAGAGCTTGTTCCCTTTCAGGGATCCCTTTCACCCACACAAATCTAATTTAGTTCTTCAGTTAAGGCCAAGGTTGTAAGGAACGACGTCTTCGCCGATGCCAAAATTAAGTTCTTTTCTCCACTTCAGCCACATCTGAAATGCAGAGCCCAGCTTTCTACAGCTCCGGTTTTAAAAAAGCACCGAGCTGGAAATGCTTTTGTTTATGAAGATGGTCACGCTGAGATTTTTTGATAGCTCTTAAGTACGCATCGGCTTCATAAAATATGAAAAGCAATGAGTGCAGGTTTAAATTAAGGGTGTCAAGTACAATTACGACGTATTTCGGCTGAGTAGCGAGGGTCAGCAATAATTGATATTGAGGGGAGACTTCCTGAGAGCACTCAGGGCTAAATTCTTAGGTGGGTTGCACCTTTCTTCGATAAAGGAGATTAATCAAGGTGCGTCATCTGCAGAGATAACTGAAGACTTTGAGACAAGATTCGGACCGCTGTTCCTCTCCTCCGGCTGTTGTGATTTAAAGAAAAGAAAGCAATCAATCCAACTTCTGGTTTTCTCCTCACTTCCTAGTGCTCTGCAAATCTAGATCCACCGTTTGAGTTGGGTCGATTGCTTATAGGGAAGGGTGTAGGCTGTTCTTGTCTAGAGCAGAGGTGTCAAACTCAAGGCCCAACTCAAGATGTGGTCGGATCTGGCCCACAGGGGTGTCCTGGAAAATATAAGGGGCCAGCCCGCTTTGCTTCGGCCCAGTCTACCCAATGCAAAGAGGAAACATGCCAGCAGTTCAGGGTGTCAGGTTTCGATGCTATCTCAAAATAAATAAATTTCCAAACTGCCGATCTTTAAGGAAATTTTCTCTTTATTCGAGCACAGCCATCTGATCCTGACTCTTTCGCGGTCAGTACTGACCTTTGCCCCACAATCCATCCCTTTCCGATCCCCAATTCTCTGCTTCTTATTGGCTATCTTCCAAGTCACTTTCCTGATTCCTTCTTCGTCAGATCACAGGAATGTCTCCCCCACTCTCCCATCTCCAAGGAGACAGAACCTTCAAAAAGATTTAGCAGGCAAAAGTTCAGGCTTCTCCTCCCTTTATTATATGTCAGTGCTGGGATGCTGACATAGGGACTGGTGTCGAGCTGGCCATTCCCACTCATCTGGCCATGACCACCCAGTCAGCCACATCCAGTGAGTGGCTTCCAGCTGGCCACACCTGCCCAGTTGGCCACGCCCCCCAACCCCCACCCCAAGGTCAACCACAGCCCTGATACGGCTCTCCATGAATTTGAGTTTGACACCCCTCGTCTAGAGCAGTGATGGCGAATCTATGGCATGCGTGCTGGAAGTGGCACACAGAGCCATCTCTCCAGTCACGCCAGCCATCGCCCGTTGCTCTTCCAGGTTCTCTTGCACCAGGTGGTCTTCACACATACGGAAACCAGAAGACCAGGTGACCGGCGCACAAGCGCATGCTGGAAACCAGAAGCTCAGCTGCTCTTCCGGTTTCCAGCACTTCCCCACGTGCGCACGCGCACTTCCATTTCAGCACTTGGTGCCGAAAGATTCGCCAACACTGGTCTAGAGGACTCTTGAATTCAATAACCAGAAACAGCTGGCGTGTGTGTTACTTGCTTGTTTCCATAATGGCTTCCTAACTTTTTAATCCCTTTGGGAAATAACCATCATATCTGCTCGTTCGCTGTAGCTAGCCCAGACAAGTGACTCAAAATCCATGCACAACCTTTTGTCTGGAAAGAGCATTGTGCTACCCTAATGTAGGTCATGTGAATCAAACTGAACGCAAAGAATCTTCTTAGGATCCTGGCTTCTGCCTTAGAGTGAAGATATTTGGTTGTCTTAATTTGCAAAAAGCTCTCCTGATGCTATTCTGGTGTAAACAATGCATGTTCCCTTTCCTTTTCTTCATCTTTCCGATGGGACAGGTGTATGCGTGCTTAATCCCATGCATTTTTAGAAATCCTGTCTTAAGGGTATTATTTTTTTTCCCCCCAGAACTGTATTCTTTGTCATCTTTATTATATGGTATCTAGGGGCATTTTCATTTGCTCTGCAGGAACTTTCTTTTAATCCCAATTATGTTATTATGGATCTACAAACCCTGATCTGTACTAACAACTGCCTTTAAAATGGTCTATCTCCACCACCATAAGTGAGATTCAAAACTTTCCGCAAATAGGATGTTTTCTGCTCACCTGATTATTAACAATTCTGATTTAAATCCTCACTGTGCCCTGTTCCATCATTCCAATCGTCTGCTCCTATGTTTTACAGCTTTTTGATTTAAAAACAAAATCTCCCCATATAAACAATATATGGAGCAAGTTGCCTCCATTATCAAACACACACACACACACACACACACACACACACACACACACAAAAAAAACCCAACAAATTGAAATGTGAAAATTGGCTTTTACCCCTATGTTAAACAGTGATGCCTTTAGCTGCTTAAGCATCGACCGGAGATTCTTCCAAATAAATCATAATTAGAAGCCCAACGCAGCAGCGTTCCAATGTTATTTGACTTGGTCATTAATTCTGTCCACTTGTAACCATCTTGGCATCCTTTGGCTAGCCAGATTTTTTTTTTTTGTCAAATCTCTACTTGTTGATCCAAATCGCGAGGAATAACAGGGGTTTTATTTTCACAGAGAGCTGCCCCATCCGCCACAGAACCTGTTTGCCACTCTGAATTCTTCCTTCAGCCGCAGCGTCATCCTCTCCTGGGTGAGACCCTTTGATGGAAACAGTCCGGTTTTGCATTACATCGTCGAAGTCTCTGAGAACAGTAAGTGATGGACAAGACCTCCCTTCACCTCCGAATAGGCTTTCTGTGTCAAGGTTTCAATGGATGCCCTAATTATATCATGAGCCTCAAGCCAAGCTTCAAAAGAAATCCAGTTATTTATTAAGAGCTTCATGTCGGCACATTCCAAGTGAAGCCAACTCTGACCCCACGTAATTTATGGCCCAGACTTGATCCTGTTTCCCCCCAGGATGGAGATTTTGAAGTATCCTTCCCCTGGAGTGGGATGGGAATGGAGATTTTGCAGTATGCTTCCCCTGCCATGCCCACCAAGCCACACCACACCCACCAAGCCACACCATGCTCACAGAACCGGTAGTAAAAAAAATTGGATTTCACTACTGCCTCCAAGATCCCGTCTAGCCCTATGATGCTATCTCAAAATAAATGAATTTCCAAACTGCCAATCTTTAAGGAAATTTTCTCTTTATTCGAGCAACCGGATCATGGCTCGTGCGGTCAGGACTGACCTTTTGCCCCCCAATCCCTCCCTTTCCGATCCCCCATTCTCTGCTTCTCATTGGCTATCTTCCAAGTCACTCTCCTGACTTCTTTTCTCGTCACTTCACAGGAATGTTCCCCCCTCTTCATTTCCACAGAGACCGAGCTTCAAAGGGATTTAGCAGGCAAAAGTTCAGGGCTTATCTCCCTTTTCTATGTCAGCGCTGAGACGCTGACACTATGGCTCTCAAGAGTGTTTTGGTGCACTCTTGTAGATGTGTCAAGGCTGCATCTGGATTAATGACAGCCGGCAACTTGGCAACATCCTCTTTAGCTTTAGATCTGCTGCTGTCTACCACCATTGCTTCTTGCGTCCCGTTCTTTCTAGCTATCCTTCACCCCAACCTACACCTGGAGCTCTGTAAATTTTGCTCCTGGAAGCAAGTAGACAGAAGGATGAAATCTAAGATTTGGAGTGGGATAGAATGAAGAAGATAGAATGAAGATGCTGACTTTGGAAACCGCTTAGAGAGGGCGGTAAAGGACCGTGAAGTGGCATATAAGTCTAAGTGCTATCACTATTAAAGATGCAGCTTTGCTTGATATCTTCAGCTTCCTCTACCATTTTGTTAGGGAAGGGGAATATGTGGCTTTCAAAAGATTGTCAAACTGTGACACACACATGCCCCTTATCACTAGCTCAGCTGCTGGGGTCTCTTAGAAGATGTAATCAGCCATATTCAGATGTCACACAAGTTCCATGCATACTTGCGATTAATGCCTCTTTCCCTTTTGTGGCTTCCTTCAAAAACGAGTAAGAAAGGAAAATGGAGGAGCGAGAAGCGCTCATGGAAAAGTTGTGTGGGCGTCTACCCAAGAAATCAAAGACCTCAATAGCTAGCATCCATCCCTTGGTGGTCCTGATGGACCTGCCTAGGATTTCAAAGAGTATCTACATTTAGCTTACTCTTAGATCCTGAACAAAGCTCTGGTGTCTTTGCGGTGTTTCTGAATTCCCTTTTTAACAACCAATGTCTGATGCCTCAGTTGTTTAATTGTGTTTCTGATCAGCCTCTGTGCCACCACAGCATTCTGTGCAAAGGCAGGTAAGATTTTTCCCGTTCTGAGTGGGTCAGATGCAATCCAGAATATCAACCTTTGCCAGAATCTAATCGATTGACTAAGGCAGGATTGTCAACTGGAAAATGTAATAATTCACCTCTAAAATTCAGTAAGAAGCTCAGCAGAGATTTGATAATATCCTACAAAAATTGCTTCCGTAATCCTGGAGAGGATGAAGAGGTTTTTTTTTTTCTTCCTGAACTCTCACATGCTGTCAGACAAATCCTATGATTTTATTTGATAACATCATAATCTGCCAGCATATCTCAGTGCCCATCAAATACATGCACCTCGCTTGTGCTTTTTTATCTGAAAGCACACATACAGAAAAAGAGAGAAAACTAGGGAACGGATGGTGGGGCTTCAATACAATGGTATAATTGGAGGAAAAGGGAAGGGGGTGAGATTGGTTGGATCCCCTTGCTAAAATTTTTGAAGCCCACCCCGATGGTAACCTATAGCTGCTAAATTTATATTTTGGGGTGTGTGTGTGGGGGGGGGGGGGAAGATTGTAGGAATTCCCTCCAAGTACGATTTCTGAAAATCAAAGCAGTCGTTGCTTCTACGCAGCTTAAATATTAAATATTAGTAAATATTTTGTTAGCTTCCTTTAAACAAGACAGAGAGAAAGAGTGAACCTGTTCTATATATTCTCAAGAATACTCTGAAAGTCAACATACCCTCAGCTAAGGTTAGAGGGATTACAGTAGGAAACCTCGCCACTTAGTATAATTTTGGTGGTACGCATGGGAATGTATTTTATCGCCATCCGAATTATTGCCTTCCATCTCTATTTCAGCGGCGAGTTGGGATTTATACCAGCGTTATCTGTAGATACGTTCTGGTCAAAGTAATTTGCAGAAGAGATCATTTCAGTCACAATCGCTGTAATGAATAAAAATTACAGATGATTTAATTTAAGTGATTGTTTTAAATTGTGTCAGCTGTGTCAGCTTGGTGCCCTCCAGAACGGGTAGCTCTGGAGCTTCCGCTTAGCATTTGTGATGGATAAACTGCTCGTTTTACTTAGGGGTTAGGATTTGGGACCACGGTCAGGCCATTATCTCAAGGCATGGTGGGAATAGCTGTTCAGGGCATAGAAAGCAACAGTCAGGACCGTGTGAGGAAGCAGAAGATTCTTCTTTCCGTCTTCCCTTTTCCTCGGAAAGCAGGACATTTCAGTGGTATTAAAATAGAAATTTCTGAGAGTTGCATTCATCACACAGAATGCTGAAACCCTTCAGCGCCGTTACCACTAAAATAGAATATCAGAGTTGAAGGGACCTTGGACGTCTTCTAGTCCAACCCCCTGCCTAGGCAGGAAGCCCTACACCACTTCAGACAAATGGTTATCCAACCTCTTCTTAAAAACTTCCAGTGTTGGAGCATTCACAACTTCTGGAGGCAAGTTGTTCCACTGATGAATTGTTCTCACTGTCAGGAAATTTCTCCTTAGTTCTAAGTTGCTTCTCTCCTTCATTAGTTTCCACCCATTGCTTCTTGTCCTTCCCTGAGGTGCTTTGGAGAATAGCTTGACTCCCTTTTCTATGTGGCAGCCCCTGAGATATCAGAACACTGGTATCATGTCACCTTCTTTTCATCAACTAGACGTACTCAATTCCAGCAACCGTTCTTTATATGTTTTAGCCTCCAGTCCCCTAATCATCTAATCATTGCATGTATACAACTCATAAGTAGGGTCAATAGAGTTACTGATGAATAGCATGGAAGAGAGGGTAACCAGGCCATTCCACTTTCAACCTGGTGCACAACTCAACCTCTGGAGTAAGCTCCAGCTGTCTTTTACGGCATGATGGTCGAGATACCTTCGTCTCTGCAGAGTTGAGTTTGTGATCAAATACTCTCTATCCATCGTGGGATACTTAGGAGTGAAACATTTCAGGTTGTGTCTGCCACAAGGGAGAAGAACCTGGTAGGAGAACACCTTATGATGTTGATGTGACAGTTGATGCCAAGTGAGAGACGCTATGACGGTCCACTGAGTACTTTGACCCAATGCTGATATTGTCACATCTACCAAACTTCTCTAGAACTTCAGGATTGGCCAAGGGATGGTTGCTTAGGGAGGACAAAGGCACTGAAATCGGCCATGGACATTTATGTAATCTTTTCTCAGGGTCAGAAGAAATAACCCAGTCCCTGGAATTGCCGCATTCTTTTTTTATATTGTTGAATAAGTGGTTTTTGTATGCAGCCTTTTCTTCCGGTTGATTCTGCGCTTCAGGGAGAAGCAGCCTTTGAAAAGGGTTATTTTGATGATTAGGATAAACTTGGTGTTTAAATTTTTTAAAGGTCCTACGTAAACCGGCTAGGTCCTTGGGCTGTGTGAGAAAGACCATCTTTTCCTTCAAACTACTATTTTCCTTGCAAAGCTGAGTGCCCGGGAGATGAATAGGGTTCGTTTATATTAGTTTTTAGCTTAATCTCTTTTCTTGCCAGATCTTTTATCTTCCACCAAGAAAGTGAGGGCAGGAGAAGGGGGGGAGGGGGAGAAAAAAAGACTAAAGCATTCTACAGACGCGGCATATAAACAGAGCACAATTCTAAGCCGGTGGAGAGATTAATAGGCCCGGTTGTTGCTCAGTTGATCGAACGGCTCAGGTTAAGCACTCTTGAGTGGTGTTTACACTTGCAGTAAACAAATGGAACCGAATAGCTTCAGGAAACAGACCGGTGACAATTAACTCATTTATGGTCATTCAATATTCTAGTTAGTGTCTGCTCTTCCATTTTCTTGATTAAACTTCTTTAAGTTGCTTACTAATTTAACCCCGGCTTTCTTTTCTCCTTCTTATTCATTTTTGTCACATTCTTCGGACACCAACACAGTGACAAAATCCTCTTTTGATTCATAGCAGCTCATCTGTAAAAGGTAGAGCTGTAAGAACAATCTATGTGCTTCGTGGAAGATGGAGAAATGGACAGAACGGGGCCCGGTGGGGAATTGCTGACAATCTTTACGTAGACAGATTGCGACTCCCTTACCAGGCAGACGAGGAATACTTGAGGGTTGTGGTCCCAACACGCCTGAAGGGTCAAAAGTATCTCCCCACCGTCAATAGCAAACACAGTGAGGACGTAACATTTGTCTAGCAACTCTGGGACCACATCCAACCCCTGCAAGGAGTTGGTGTCCCAACACTTCTTACCTAGGCATTTCCACTGCATTTGTTGAAAAGTACCCACACTTAGGGATTGAAACTTTCTCAAAATGTGGCAACCATGATCCAGCTTAAAGCGGACGTAGCTCTTGTGGTGAAACCAAGCAACCTTCTGCAGAGAGGACAAAGAGGAGAGATGGGGCTGTACCAAATGATCCATGCAGACAATAAGGACAATTAACCAGTGGAACAGAACAGTGGTTGGTTGCCCCCGGTTCAGACCGGTTCGCAAGAACTGGTAGTAAAATTGGCAGGAGTCTCCGCCCACTGCCCCGGATGTTGTCATAGGTGATTTGCACATGTGCAGAAGCTTGGCGTGATCACATTGTGAACTGGTAGTAAAAGTAAGTAGAACCCACCCGTGGAACAGAAGTTTTGGGTGCTCCATCACTGGAGGTTTTCAAGAAGAGACTGGACAGTCATTTATCTGGAATGATCTAGGGTAGCGTTGGCGAACCTTTTTGGCACCGATCAAGATGATCTTCCGGTTTCCGGCACACGCATGTGCACTGGCCACCTGGTCTTCTGGTTTCTGCCGTGCATGCACGCACGAAGGCCAGGAAACCAGAAAATCATTTTCTCAGCGCGCGCATGCGCACCGGGCACTGCTCTTCCAGTTTTCGGTACCTGAAGACCAGGTGGCTGGTGCGCCGGATCCCAGAAGAGCAACGGGTAACGGCTTGCATGCCCGGAGAGATGACTCTGCTTGCCACTTCTGGCGTGCGTGTCATAGGTTCGCCATCACGGGTATAGGGTCTCCTGCTTGAGCAGGGGGTTGGACTAGAAGACCTCCAAGGTCCCTTCCAACTCTGCTATTCAGCCAGCTCTTGTGTTGTGATTACCAAACATAATTCAGTCCTGAACAAACTTATTTTATTAGTCCAAAACAAATTCTTCATAACCAGTCCTACGGCCTTATCACCAACCTTTGATGACTTTGGCAACCTGCCAAAGGCTTTTTTTGGTAAAAAAAACCCCCACAAAGTTCAAGAGACGCTGACAAGAAGCACTGGAATCAACATTGCTTTTCTACAAAGAACCCAATGGCTCGTTGCTGGTCTTTTAAGCCTTCTGGGAGGGGCCAATCATCTCTTGGCCTTACTCCTGAGTCGTCCTTTTTGCTTTAGCTGCTCTTGCCTTCTGGCAGCTCTCTGTATGCATGCACTAGGAACAGGCTTCTCCTGTTCCTCTGCCTCTCTGCTGTCCGCCTCTGGAGGCTCCGAAGTCCGTGCATCACTCCGCGATGGCCCTGGCCCCATCTCTGCCTCCATCGCAGAGCCCTAATCCGGGCCTTCCCCAGACTCCAGGACTGGCCCATGTTCCTCCCCAGCCTCCTCACTGTCCAACTCTGCTGCCAGCTCCGCAGGCTGCTGGCGGACCACAACACCTTGTCATCTCAGAAAGGTTCCCCATTTTACAAATTTGGGTGTGTGTGTGACTCTGGAGCATCTTATGATACTGATGAGAGAAATGAATCCCATTCTCCCAGTGCGGAGACAGATGGCTTTCTGATAATAATAATAATAATAATAGCAAGCCACAGCCGCAGCCTCAGATGGAACTGAGGCGATTCTGCTTCCCTTCATGCAGATTTCATGCTTTTCATTTCTTCATAGCCTTGTAGGGAAGAATCGGAGCCTGTGAGCCACAGCCATTGACAGCCGAATAGATTACGGCCCTCCCAGCAAAGCTGCCTTACCTTTGAGGTTTCTCCTTTGAAAATGTCAGACCAACAACACCACACACACACACACACACAGTGTACAGGTTTCCCAGCAGAGAAAACCCTTCTAGGCTGGTGGCACCGAGCCAACTTGGCGGAGAAAGTCATCGTTCCGTACCTGCGTGAAATGCGGGCAAGGAAGTTATTCCAAGCTAGCGGCATGCAAATTCCATCAGGGTCCTTCCGTCTGCTCGGCTGCTGGGTGTGGTATTACAAATGAACTGCCAAACAGATGGGTTGAGAAATACACAACCCATCTGTCTCCATCATGCTCATTTCCTCCTTTATTAAAATGTTAATGAATACAGTTTTTATTTATTGCAGGGTGACACATGCGGTGTCACTCTCTGGTGGAGAAATGTTCCATCAGCCTTAACTATGTGGACACAGAGAGGGAGAGAAGCTGCTTTTCTTCCGCAGATAAAAACCTCTGTCCTCTCTTCAGGCTCGTGCCAAGTCGAGCTGAATTGAGAAGCTGCGGGATCTAAAAACTCTAGTTTAAAAAAAAAAAAAGTTGGAGAAAAGTTGTAATCATTTGCGATCAATTCATGTGCTTTCGGGAGCTGAATCCCGTGTAAGCCATGGCCAAGGTGCTACTTAACAACACACAAAAAATGCAAAGTAATGTGGGGGTTGTTGTTGTTGTTGTTAGTTGCGAAGTTGTGTCCGATCCTTTGCGACCCCATGGACAACGTTCCTCCAGGCCTTCCTGTCCTCTACCATCCTCTGGAGTCCATTTAAGTTCACGCCGACTGCTTCAGTGACTCCATCCAGCCACCTCCTTCTCTGTCGTCCCCTTCTTCTTTTGCCCTCCATCGTTCCCAGCATTAGGCTCTTCTCCAGGGAGTCCTTCCTTCTCATTAGGTGGCCAAAGTATTTGAGTTTCCTCTTCAGGATCTGGCCTTCTAAAGAGCAGTCAGGGTTGATCTCCTCTAGGACTGACCGGTTTGATCCAAGGGACTCGCAGGAGTCTTCTCCAGCACCAGAGTTCAAAGGCCTCAATTCTTTGACCTTCAGCCTTCCTTATGGTCCAACTTTCAGGTGGGGGGTAGACCTCTGGAAAAATTCTAGTCGCCCACGTGCATTCACTGCACTCACATCCAGGTTGCACACAGAGTTAGTTAGTTAGTTAGTTAATTTGATTTGTATACCGCCCTACTCCCGAAGGACTCAGGGCGGTGAACAGCCAAACAATAAAATACATAGATACAAAAAATTTAAAAACCAGATAAAATCAAATTAAATCATTTTGGCCCAGACAGATTAAAACAGAGTCTTATTAATCCACCTTTCAATCTTGTACCCATCATCAAAGAAACCCCACCCCATGAAAGAATAAAGTAAGTGGTGGAAAAGGGCTGTGGTAGAGGAATAAAAAAAGATACTTCGATGGGCTTGGAGTGGGATTGGAACGGGGGCTTCTCTGGATATATTTTCTGGAAGATAAAGTAAATATTCTAGAGATGAAATGATGGAAGAAATGGTTTTAAGCAAATATTCTAGGAATGAGATTACAGAGACGTTTTTAAGCAAAGATTAAATAAAACTGATCAAGGAGAAAAGCAACCTGGAATTACGGAGAAACTTCCTAATAGTGAGGACAATTAACCAGTGGATTAGCTTCCTTCCAGAAGTTGTGGTTGCTCCATCACTGGAGGCTTTTAAGAAGAGACTGGACAGCCACTAGTTTGAAATGGTGTAGGGTTGAGCAGCGGGTTGGAGTAGAAGACCTCCAAGGACTCTGCCAGCTCTATCCTGATTGATTGATTGATTCTAGGAATGAGATGATGGAGAAGGTTCATGCTATGAGTTAGGACAGCCGGATGATTTTGAGGGGAATTACCATATAAGGACAGGTTTTCCTTTCACTCTTGTAAAATTCAATTGCGCTTTCTAGCAGGAATCCGGAAGGTAGATAAAAACTGGACTGTATTGATTGTGTGAATGTCTCAAACGGTTTGGTGGGAGAGTAGGCATGGCTTTGCTTTAGACCCAAAGGAGTGGGGGGAAAGGGACAAATTATCCAGTTCAGAACCATCTTCCTGTTAGTAACTTACTGCATCTCCATCCACCTCTATGTCAAGCAATTATAAAGACTACCTTATTTTAGCAAAAACAGTTTTTGTTGGATGGCTCTAGAAGACCTTCGAAGACACTAATGGGGAAAAAAAAAAACACAATGTCAGCCTTTAAGAAAACTATCCTTATGTGCATAACAATTCAGGTATGTGAAGAAAACTCTTAAGACTTAAGTAGCATCAAAGCACTGTGCTTATAACTTACATTTTTTTTAAATAAAAAAAATCCCACTCCTATTATTAAGAGGTAATATGAGAAAACATCATTAAGAAGATTACGGTCCTTCAACTTAGAAAAGAACAGTTAAGGGAGGATTAGATAGGACATACAGCATGGAATAATTGTAAAGTGGATTAAAAGGTACATTTTAATTGAATTTTAATCTGTTACTTTACATGAAGGTGTTGTATTACCGGTGAGGACATTTTTTATAAACACTTCTTTAAGCAAAGTAGGGAAAACATTTTTTTTCAAACGGTAAAACGTATGTCTTTGTTTTAGTCATAGAAGCCTGTTGCATTCAGCGTTGAAGTGCCTTCTATTACATTATTTTAAGCAGCTAAGCAGCTGATCAATGGGTTGAAAGTGGGGGGGGGCTATTAATTGACTAACAGTCCACTGCAAAGAGTGTTTACTTGTACGCAAGATGCATTGATTTGAATTGAGCCTGTATCTTCTCAGTCGATATATTCAGCATTGGGGTGTAACTGCTCTGTCTTTATGGTAATAAAGCTAGGTCTAGTAAGGTTAAATCACTTTGTCAAGAACCCTGGCCTAATGGAGGTATGGATTGAGTTGGGGGATGGGGAAACTTTGATCTCTTGATAGCTCTAATAGGGGAACTCTAGATTGTCATTGAATACTCAGGCTTTCCTCTGAGATGTTTGGTACTGTAGGAGATGACCAGGCTGAGCTGGAGGGAGAGGTCAAATGCGTCATAAGTCATGAGTCCCTGCCATCAGCCCATCTTGATTGCCTCTCTTATCTCTTGTAAAAATTCTTGTAGAGAATCTTTATTGCTTCTTGCAATAAATAGTTATACTCATTTGAACTGCCTGAACCTCCTGATTTCCCTGGCACTTGACAGGTATCCTGTAATGTCTCGTGGCTTAGGTCTACAAAAGGTTAGGTCCATCTTGCGGAAAATAACAGTGACAAGCGTGGCAAGGGATGGAACTGGGGAACTGCGTTCTTCCATATTGATTTTCTGGGAGTCTGGGAACTGACACTTGGACAGAGGAAGACTGCTTGATTAATCACATACTGGGCCAGATTCATGATATTTGATCTCTCTTTCTCTCCACTAGATTCTCCCTGGAAAGTTCATCTCTCCAATATTGATCCCTCGTTGACCAGCATCACTGTGAGCGGGTTAACCCCGGCCCGTACCTACCAGTTTAGAGTCTGCGCGGTGAACCAAGTGGGCAAAGGGCAGTACAGCCTAGAAACCAGCAGGTACGCTCAAATGACACCTCTTGATGAATGTCAGGTTGGTTGAATTTCGTTGGGAATCAATGGTTTTGTTGTGACTCCGACCCCCGAGCCCGTCTTATCAGAGGGAGAAGGCTCCGAAAGTGAAGGAGAGGAGTTGGCCAGGCCTCCCTCTCCAGGACCCTCCTCTCTGGCAATGCCTCAGGTGTCTCCCAAAGGAGAAGAGATTGGCCAGGAGCCAAGTATCTCCGAACAGTCGCAGTCAGACAGTGATGGAGATAAGTCTTGGCTGGATCCACGCCAGCGTCAAAGAGACAAGCGCACGCAGCAGAAAAGGAGGCGTGCCAGAGATTAAGCTGAGTCACTGGACCACACCCCACAGGGGATAAAAGGGGGTGTGGTGGCCATTCAGGCTCTGTGACGGACAAAACTAAACAACTAGCAAGTCGCATTGTATCTCTGAAACTACGTTATCTGCCTGCCTTGGATTTAATACGGACTAGACTTGACAATTCTGTGGCTTTGTGTATTTGTTTTGATTCTCCGTGAGTAAAGTTCTTGGCAAGCAGCTACTGGGTTGCTGCCAATCCTGTTATCGAAGGAATTTATTGTCTGCAAGTTTTATTTAACTCCTGGCTGACTGTTTGTGTGCGTGTGTGAGATGGGGACAGAATAGGTTTGTCCAATGAAGAGCAGCCCATTGTAGAAACATTAGCCAAAACTGCGTAGATTCAAGTGACGTATCTTGGGTTTTCCTAGTCATTTGTTTCTTCAAACACCAAAAACTATGGCTGGAAACTATTATGATCTGAATGGTGCACTCACCTTTGCTACTTCAGCATAGATCCAAGAGAAAGAGGTGATGGGCACTCGAAAGAGAGAAGGTGTAAACACAGATTATGAAGTAAGAGAAAGGTAGCTACCTCCTTTGGCTATCTCTGGAGATTCCTCTCCAATGTTTTTCTTAACCTTCTGAAGATCTTTTTTGAGAGATTAGAGGAAGATAAACATCCTGCTTCAATGCTCTAAATTCTCCCCGAACCTGGGTGGATTTTCAGGGAAGTTGGCTCTCCGAGCCTTCATGCGCCAACACCAGCTCAGAGCAAACAGAGAAATTACTTCAAATCTCTCTTAAATGACTTTAAATTCTATTTTACTATCTGCTTAACTGCTCAAGCACATTAGTGCTTCCTACTGTAATCCCGCTGGAGAAGCCATTAAAAAACCCAGCTCGGCCACCTCTGATTAAAACTTGCTGGTGCTATTACTCAAGGCAGAAAGGATCTTGGGATTTTGAAGTGGAAGAAGTGGTGTGAACATCTCATCTTGGGTGAGGTTGAGGGGGCAGAACTGAAAGAGTACATTTGATCAGGATTACAAATTTGGAGCCAGCGTGTGACCTCATTCAAGCTTTGCCATCTTGATCAGGGCAAGCTGTTCACTTGAGATAGATGAAGAAACTCTTTCTTGTATTGCCTGCCTTAATTGCCTGATTTTTCTATTACATTGAGTTGTTTCGGCTATTTTGAGCATGTCTACAGCAAGTCAGTTCTGGTGCTTTCTAATTTAGCTTCTGTGAAGCAAACAGGATTTTTTAAAAAAAAATTTAACTAAAGACATGAGTAAAGATCTGTGGTTGTCGTTTTGCTTGGCTTTTCTTCTGCTCAGATTGATGTTACCGGAAGAACCTCCGAGCGCTGCGCCTAAAAATATCGTGGCTAGCGGACGGACCAATCAGTCCATCATGGTCCAGTGGCAACCACCTCCGGAAAGTGAGCATAACGGTGTTCTCCATGGCTACATCATAAGGTAAAAAGGCCCTTGACTGACCTGGAGAGGCTGAAGCTGACATTAACTCCACTTGCCTATTGCACCAAATCTGTTTTTTTACAACATCTTGTGGGATACTTGCAGGGCGTTGAGCCAAACCCAAATAAACTCCATGATAATTTCTCATGGGATGGGAATCTCATCTGACTATTTTAATAATAGAGCAATGTTTCTCCTCTCAAACGGAGAGAACCTTGGTCTCCTCTGGCAAACAATAGTTGTGTCCTACCCAATAAAGATTTTTTTTTTTTTGGTCTTTAAAAAGAATCAACAACCAGAAGCGCCATGGTCAAAACTCAGGTATCTTGAGAGAAGTCGCAATATCCTTGTCTCCCAGGAGATTGATGAGTCAGTTTTGCTTCCTTTAATTGTATAGAATCAAAATTTGACTCATTAATGGTCTAACTCCTGAAGGACACACATTGTTGGGTAGCTGTGTCTATTTCTCAAACCAATCTTGGCTGATAGAGGACAAGCCACCAACTTTCCTTCCAGTTTTGGGTGTTTTCATCTCACCTCCAGCACAGGATAATGCCGGTGTCTTGTTCATTTCTGCCAGAGGTGATTCTCCCCTTCTTACTTTCTCTGTGGTGGTCTTCATCAAAGCATGAAGGTAGCAATTGGACAGGCTCTCAGGACCAAATTAAAACCTCTTGAACCCCAAAGTGTTTTGTCTGCTTGCCAAGCTTGGGCATTGTAAAGACATGACTATGGCCTTTTCTCTTGTCCAACCATGCACACAGCATTAAATCCATGAAACTCCACACAGAACCTCATCCCCTCCCCCCCCCCCAATCTTTTTTATCTTTAAACAGCATGGAGGCTGCCACTCTGAATTTGGTGGGCTGGATGAAACCCTGTGCTAACTTGGCGTTGATGTATTTTCTTAGTTTGGCCATTTTTTTGGGGGGTCATCACGCAGTCTGTTGAGCGAGGGTGGGGGAGGAAGTTGCAGTCCTGCTCGTTAAAGACGTCTGACAGGGCTTGGTAGTCTTTTGGCACCTGTGGGCTGCCGAGAAGTCCATCTGCAGTGGTTGCCACACCTTCCAGCCAGCTGGGGCGATTGGCGCTCGTTGCCTTTTGGCATCTGGCTGGCTGGCTGGGCGGCAGTGGTAACCGATGCCTATTCTTAGCTTTTGGTAACCATCTTCCCACGTGATGGCCGGGCCCCATTTATTGCGCCAAGCAAGACCCAAAATGATTGACTCAGTCATTTTGGGGGCTATGACGAATCGGATGAGCTCTCGGTGGCGCCCCATCTCCAGTCTAAAAAGCTCTGTGACTAAGGTGGCATCCGATTCGTTGTAGCCCCCAAAATGACTGAGTCAATCATATTGGGAGGGCTGACACAACCTCTGTAGCACCTTGAGGGGATTCCGAAACCCTGGTTATATTTGTCAAACCTCATGGCTGAGAGGAATGGAAAGACCCCAAGCAAACCAACATTTCAAAGCTGCTCCCCTTTCTTAGAAGCATTCATCACAAGATAACAACTTAATTAACAATTAATCAGTGGAACAGCTTACCTCCGGAAGTTGTGGATGCTCCATCACTGGAATCCCAAAGGTTCTTTTTCAAGAGGCAACTGGACTTTCTGGTTTTTCTCTGAAGATGTTTTACTTCTCATTCAAGAAGCTTCTCCAGCTCTCTTGGATGAGAAGCAAAATGTCTTCAGTGAAAGTCCAGTTGCCTCTTGAAAAAGCACCTTTGGGACAACCATGACCTGGATGACTGAGAATTTCCACAGACATCTCTCGCTGGAGGTTTTCATGAATAGATTGGACAACCATTCATTCAGAATTGTATAGGGTCTCCTGCTTGAGCAGGGGGGTTGGACTACAAGACCTCTAAGGTCCCTTCCAATCCTATTATTCCATGTTCTGTGTTCAACTGTGCTGAAGGAACTCTTCATCTTTTGCCTGCTTTGGGTAAAGCAAAGACAACAGCAAATTTACTTATTTGGATGCAGTGTAAAGCAACAAAAGGACTAATCCTGTTAGTAGTCTGAACTTACAAACTTTTAATCATTTATAGCGTCTTCAGAATTTTCCATCAACTTTTTCGCTTCCAAGAAAGCCTTATTACTTCCGTGATTGTTAGCATTCTGCTTTCGGCATGCATCCTGGGGATAGGCTTCATCACATCCACTTCTTCATTTTAGGGGGCCAAGACTAAGGAATAAACAAAGGCGAGTGATTTAAAGCTGCAGCCTGATCAAATATAATATTTAAGAGTGGCAGAGAGGAGGAAGGAAGCAAATGGAAGTTGGACACTAAATCAACATTTTTATTAGACAGGCTTCTTCCTACAGCCGTAAAACAGGATAAAACACAAGTTTTGTTCCAGTCCTAGTTTGTTCTAGACACGCATTCATAATGAGATCAGAACAGCCTTGAAGAGGCTTGGTAGTACAGTGGTCTAAAGCACCCTGTTATTAAGACCAGCTGCCTGCAATTACTGCAAGTTCGAATCTCTCCAAGGCTCAAGGTTGACTCAGCCTTCCATCCTTTCTAAGGTAGGTAAAATGAGGAACCGGATTGTGGGGGCAATAAGCTGACTTTGTATAAATATACAAAAGGATGAAGGCTATTGCTGAGCACATTGTAAGCCGCCCTGAGTCTCCGGAGAAGGGCGGCATATAAATCAAATTTTAAAAAAAAAAAACATAAGCATTTTGGCAATCAGATAAGAATCACTGTAATTCTGGCTTTGCGAGTTTTTAAATGTGTGGACAATAATCTTGCTAATCATTTGTTGATATCACTATTGTGAATACTTCTGGCTGGGCTGGCAGTAATGACGATGTTTGCAGAGTGAATCCCATTCCCAACAGAAATATGGCTTATTTTCCCCCCCCTCTTACCACCAAACAGTGCGCTGTCCAACAGAATAAAGTAAAGTTTCAAAAATAGCAGAAGAGTTGTCCAATTAGAGCCAGGGTCTCAAACTCAAAGCCCATGGAGTCACCCTAGAAACAGCAAAGGAATCGGCCTCCTGCAGCCCTTTGCCAGCAAAAACAGAGCTCGGGAGAGCCTGTTTTTGACCATGACAGCCCCCCCACAGCTCCCCAATCTCCGTTTTCACTGGCAGAGGGCTGCAGGAGGCCGACGTGACCGAAAACAGAGCTTGGCAGGGGCGCACGCAGCATTCCCAAGCTCCGTTTTTGCTGGCAAAGGACTGCAGGAGGCCGTCACAGCTGAAAACAGACATTGAGTTGGCCACGCCCACCCCAAGGTCAAACCCAACCCTGATGCGGCCCTCAATGAAATCGAGTGTGACGCCCCTGAATGAGAGAATCCCATTAAATTAAGAATGAATAAAAAGTTGGTTCAGCAATTTCTAAATACCAGCTGAAGAACTGAAGGTACCCCTATCAACAACTTTGGTTGAGTCCACATCAGTCCTGGCTTGTTCATGTAGATAGGGCTTAAGCAAAGGAAGACAAGGACCTTCCTGATGGTGGAGAGCATCTGCACTTTTCAGACCGGGTCTACATTCAAGACCTTTGCAAGGGTGATTTTGTCTGGACCGCCACAAGTTTACATTGCGTGGAACTCAACTCCCAGAATTCCCCAGGCAGCATGGGGAATTCTGGGAGTTGAGGTCTATACATCCTAAATTCTTGGTTTGAGAAACACTGGTCTAGGGAATGGGGTCAATGTCTGAATGGACTGGGCCTGTAGCTGTTGGTTTTTAGGTTGGTAGCCCAACTAATGTTTTTCCTTTAATCGAAACCCTTCAACTGGTTGCAACCAAGAATCGTTTCTCTGTATAGATATCGCTTAGCAGGACTTCCTGGGGAGTATCAATACAAGAACATAACCAGCGCGGAGATCAACTACTGCTTGATCAAAGACCTCATCATCTGGACCCAGTATGAAATCCAGGTGGCATCTTATAACGGAGCTGGTCTGGGAGCCTTTAGCAGGGCAGTCACCGAATACACATTGCAAGGAGGTGAGTGGTTGTCTTCCGGATCTCATTTGTGGAGCGCTTTGAAATGGCCTCAATGAGGAATTCTAAGAGTATACTACAGTGGGGTCTGTTTGCCTGTGTGGTAAGGTGTGTGTATGGAAGGGTATTTCCCAGGGGTGGGCTTCAAAAATTTTAGCAAGGGGTTCTCTGCCCGGTTGCTGGGTGGGTGTGGCCATGGTGGGCGTGGCCTAGTCAGCCTCCTGCACCATGGGGGGCATTTTTGTCCTCCCCGGGCTCCGGAGGCTTTCCTCGAGCATCCAAGAGGGCAAAAATGGCCTCCCCAGGCTCTGGAGGCCCTCTGGAGGCCGGAAATAAGGCCGTTTCCAGCCTTCCTGAACTTCCGGTAGGCCCATTTTTTGCCCTCCCTGAGCCTCCGTGCACGCCCTGCACTCACCTGCATCCAAAATGAGCCACATGGGGACTCCTGGGAGGGGTGGGGCAGGGTGGGTGGAACCAGCCAGGATTGGGATTTGGGGGGTTCTCTGAACTGCACAGAATCTTAGCTAGAGGTTCTTCCGAACCCCTGCGAACCCCCAGCAGCCCCACCCCTGCAGGGGTATTTCCTGGATGTAAGAAATGATTGTGGGTTTCCTTTGTGCATGAGGAAATAAGGGAGAGCATCTCCCAATCTAGGGGAAGTTACATATAGATTGGGCCAATTATGACTAATTATAAGAAAGTGAGATTGAGAGAAGTTTTCTTCATTAACGTTGAAGCGAGGTCTAAAATTATGCACGAGAGCTTTAAATAATTTAAATACGAGAGATTTGCCAAGGTTGAAGATGTGTCATAGGAGGGGAAGGATAAGCAGTTGTCCAAAACGAAGCACCAGAGGCTTCTGGACGGAGCCATGGAAGCCCAAGCTGAGAAACAAAACGAAATATCTGAAGTAGAAATGATAAAGGCAGAGACCACAAAGAGTCGCCAAGGTGCTTTTTTTTTCTTTTCCCAAAAGCCAACTGGACCTTCTTGGTTTTTTAATTTGAAATGTGAAAAGAATTGAAGAATCTTCTTGGATGAGAAGTGAAACATTTTTCAAAGGAAAAAAAAAATCAAAAAAGTCCAGTTGCCCTTTTTTTGGAAAAAGCACTTTTGGGACAACCATGACCGAGATGATGGAGAATTTTCATAGACAGACCACAAAGATGTCCTTCAAGCCGCATGCAACTCCTTCTCTCACCCAAGAGCAAGTCCTTGTTGATCTTGCCCCCATCAGTGACATCATCCTTCCTATCACCGGATAGGCTGCTCTGGATGGGAGCCTGAGATAGGACCTCTGAACCTTCAGATGTTGCCTGCCGCTCAAACCTTCATTAAGTCTTCACCATCCAGATGCTCTCTTGATTGTCTGCATATTCATAAGCAGCCTGGCGCACTTAACCTTTGCTTCTCCCCTTTTCCCCATTGGCCTTCCAGTTAATGGCTCTCACCATCTTACCTTTTGGACTTTCTAATGCCACATTTTAGCATGGAATGCAAGCGGTTGAGTCTCGACATAGTCCCAGATTAGTGAGCCTCATGTACGGAAGCATAGTGTACGGAAGCTAACCTTTTTTTCCTCGGGCGCCAAAATTGTATGTGTGTGCACGATAGCACGCTAGTGCATGCCAGCACCCATAATGCAATGCCCCCTGCACATGCGTGTATGACCCTCCTGCACTGCCCTACCCCCCTGCGCATGTGACCCCCCGGCGCTCCCCTGCACCCCCACGCATGTGCGCGCAACCCCCCTGCACCTTGTTTTGGGCCTAGCAGGCCTCCCTGAAGCCTCCAGAGACCAGAAATGGCCCGTTTCCAAACTTCCGGTAGGCCTGTTTTTCACCCTCCCAGAGCCTCCGCGCGAGCCCTGTACTTGGGAGGGGAGGGGCAGGGTGGGCGTGGCCAGCCAGGGGTGGCATTTCAGGGTTCGCCAAACCCCAGCGATCCTTGGCTAGAGGATTGCCCAAACCCCCAGGAGCCCACCCTTGCCCAGAATGAATAATCCAAGGCATCCATATTCCATCAATGTCTTTTTATTAGGAACATACCAAATTGGCAAGGTCTTGGTGTAATTCCAGCTCTAACCTAACCTTGGAATTACACCCAGTAAAAAGCAAAAGTTTGAAACTCTCCCTCCCCCCCAGAGTCACATTCTCCAATCAGCTAACAGCCCATCAGTCCAGTGACTCCAAACTCTACCTTCAGCCATCTGCAGGCACATTCTTGGTTCCCACGCGAAGGAATTCCACCTAGCCACAATATCCCCTCTTATCTCAACCCCCCCCTTCCTACTGCTAGAATGTGGTGAGCCTGAAGCCTCGTTAAATCCCTTTGAAGAATACCTAGAGAAAGTTTAGAAAAAGAATAGGAAATGACACTACCATAAAACATGGCTACACCTATGTCAGCTTCAGGGTTGACAGTTGTCCCATGTGCTCATCCATGGGGCTCCTCTTTGATGAGATACTTCCTTACTTTCACCAAGACTGAGTAGTTTTCCACCCATTCCTCCAGGTCCTTCTTCTCATCAATCCCTGAAAAATGGGAAGTTTGGATCTTCCCCTTTAGCTTTCACAACACTTCAGCAACAGGACAAGGGGACTGAAAGTTATAAGAGGTTACCTGAAGGATACACAGCTTTAATGCTATTTTGAGAATAATAAAGAAGAGCTTTGTTAATTTAATGGGAGTTAATACCCCATACCTTTTTCTGAAAGACTTTCTGGGAATGACAGGACCTCATTAGAGGTGGAATCATCAGAGGAGTCCAGAGAATCTTGTAAAAATGAAATCATACATGTTGTAACTCCAGGAATCAAATCAGTTGGTGGAATTAAAATGATTAATGGTTTCTGTTACAGTCCTCTTGTATAACCATAGCTCATCCCCCTTTTCGTAACACAGGGACTAAGTGAGGATGGTAATGCTAGGGAGAAATCTCAATCACTTGTGGCATACAGATGGTCTTAACTTTTATTTATTTATTTGTCAAATGTATATTTGACAAATGTGAAAGCCTCCAGAACCTGGGGAGGGCAAAATACAGGCCTACCAGTAGTACTACCGGAAGTCCGAAAACGGGCCCATCTCCAGGAGACTCCGGAGTCTAGGAGAATCTATTTTCGCCCTCCTGGAGGCCCCAGAAAAGCCTCCAGAGCCTGGGGAGGGTAAAAACACCCACCCCCCGCCATGTTGCAGAAGGTTGAGTAGGCCACGCCCCCATGGCCACGCCCACCCAGCAACCAGGCAGCAAACCGGTTGCTGAAATTTTTCAATCCCACGCCTGCATAAAATGCTGTCTTGGTGTCTCTTTCCCTTCCCTGGTGTTCTTCTCCTGCCATTATTATCGAACCAAGGAAAACACAACCCTTCATTTACATTGTAAGAATTTCTTTTTTCCCTGGGATAATTAAGAGAAAATGATTCACCCATCGTTATTAGCGATTCTGTCTTGGGAAAAAAAGCTTGTCGGTGGAATAACAGCGGCCCAAGAACCATTCCATCTCTTGCTCCATTTGTGGAGGGATCCCCAGAAAATGAAAAATCACCCAATTAAGTTTCTCTTTTTTTTTTTAAGTCAGCCCTGCCTCTCTCCCTCCCAATATCAGGGACATCAATCACCAGTCTCTTTTTCCACACCAGTGTTACAACCCTTTGAATTGTGTGTAACCGTCAAGGGCTTAGTTTTCCTTTTTTTTTTTTTTCCTTTTTCTTTTTTGGACTTCCTTCTCCTCCGTTTCTGTCCTGCCTGTCTGCCTGCCGTTTCGCACGGTCGTCTTCCTTCCCGGCTGTGCAGTGCCCACCGCACCCCCTCAGAACGTCCAAGCGGAAGCGGTCAACTCCACCACCATCCAATTCTTCTGGAACCCTCCTCCGCAACAGTTCATCAACGGGATCAACCAAGGATACAAGGTTTGGATGAATCCATGTTAGAAGCAGGTTCCCTTGGAGCAGTGGTGAAATGTAAAATTTGTTACTACCGGTTCTGTGGGCATGGCTTGGTGGGGGGGTTAATGTGACTGGGTGGGTGTGGCCAACTTTTTTTTTAAAACTTGTAAAAGCATTTTTTCTACAACCGAAGAGGTTGTAGAAAAAATGCTTTTAAAAGGCTCTGATGATCCCAGCTGAGCCGCACAATCATCAGAGGCTTTTTTTTTTTAACTTTTAAAAGCATATTTTTGGCAGAAGAGGTTGTAGAAAAAATGCTTTTAAAAGTAAAAAAAAAAAGCCTCTGATGATCACGCGACTTAGCTGGGCATGTGGGGGGAGGGCAATGATTTTTGCTACCGGTTCTCCGAACCACTTACCACCATCGCTACCGGATCGGGTGAACCGGTCTGAACCGGGAGCATTTCACCCCTGCCTTGGAGCTCAGGAAGCAAAGAGCCAATCCACAATCAGGGGTCTTGGGCCATGTTCAATGCTGAATTTCTTCGTTTGTTTAATTTATTTGCCACCCATCTCATTTCGAAGCGACTCCAGGCAGCTTACAGCCTTCAAAGCACAAAACTATGAGATAAAGATTTCCCAAATGATTAAAAAAAAAAAACCCAATTACCATCAAGATAAAATGATGGTTAAAATCTGGTCTAATGCTCAATTTACAGCCATGTGTTTAGCAAACATTCAGATTTACCGTGGCAGTGAAAAACAATGCCTTAGAACCGATCCTCCCTCTTACGGTGGGAGTCGTGGTGGCGCAGTGGTTAAAGTGCAGCATTGCAGGCTGAGTCTGCCCAACCGCCAAGAGTTCGATCCTAACCGGCCTTCTATCCTTCTGAGGTCGGGAAAAAGAGGGACTCAGATCGTTGTCAAGTGTTTGTTAAGTAAATCACTGCAGTCGTTAAGTTAGTAACACGGTTGTAAAGTGAATCTGCCTCCCCCATCGATTTTATTGATCAGAAGGTCGCAAAATGCGATCACGTGACATTGCAACCGTCATAAATACATGCCAGTTGCCAAACTTTTTAATTCTGATGAGGTGACCACGGAGGTGGTCATAAGTGTAGTAAACGGTCATAAGTCACATTTTCCCATGCCTTTGTAACTTTGAACGGTCACTAAAGGAAGCAAGTCGAGGATTAGCTGCCTTCCCTGGTTTGAGATATTCCTATTCCTATTCCTATTCCTATTCTATTCTCTAACCCACAGGATAATAGTACAGTATTATCAGTTTAAACCAATGTATATTTAGCAAGTAAGAGGCTCGGTGGCTTAAAGATGCTGAATCTGTTCCGGAAGTTCGAGTTCTGTCACTGCATGGCGGGGTGAGCTCCCATCACTTGCCTCAGCTTCTGCCCCACTAGCAGTTCAAAAGCATGTGACAATGCTAGTAGATAAATAGGTACCACTTTGGTGGGAAATGTGGCAGTGTGGATAACTGGACTGGGTAGATAACAAAAAACTCGCTCCTTAACGTGAAAGAGAAATGTAGCTCAATAGAAGACCCCTCCCCTCCCCATTTCGGTTATTAGCGCCAACCTCTTTAGAAAAAAAACAAAAACAAAAAAAACCCCAAAATGTCTAAATTTTCCTATATCGTTAGGCTGTTTCCAGAAGTTGTTTTTATATTCAATTGTTGTTTAAATGGCACTTCTCTTCGAAAACGTACAAAGTAAAACGTACACAGGTTGATTTTTCACTTGTCAAGAGCTACTGAAATCTCTGCTTTTAACTGTCAAGGTTCTTTCTTTCTTTCCTTTTTTTTTAATCTTCTCTTTCCTTGCTTTTTCATCTTTTTCTTTTTTTTCTTTTTTTAATGTCTGAAGCAGCTGGGCAGATCGTATTTATTTCATAGCTTGGATTTAAAAAAAAAAAAAAAACCCACACTATAATAGGGACAGTTGTAGGGAGGACATTTCTATCATATTTTTATGTAGCACATAATTTGCGTAATGATTTATAAATTGCCACATTTCGTGCGTTTCCTCGCCTGGCTGGTGTCACTCATTGTGTGTTTTTTCCTGGCAAATGCACTCAGCTTCTTTTTATGGAAGCAGGGAATATTCCACTCAAAAGAAAATGTAAAAGCCCATTGGTGACCCATTGGTACATTTTCAGTCTGTTTTATAGGTATAATTTTGCTAAACGGAGCACGTTTTTTTCTCTCTCTCTCTCTCTGCCATTATGAATTGGAGAATGGGGTTGTTTTGTTTCACTTCTGGAAGTTTTTATTTATTTATTTGTATCCCGCCTAGTTATTTTTGTAAAACAACTCAAGGCAGAGATCACATCCAATCCTCCTTCTTCCTCCGATTTTCCCCAAAACAATAACAACCCAGTGAGGTGGGCTGAAAGAGAAGGATTGGTATAAAGTCACCCAGCTATCTTTCATGTCTAAGGCAGGACTAGAACTCACCGTCTCCTGGTGGGATTGGCCCGAAGTCACCCAGCTGTCTTTCATGGCTAAGGCGGGACTAGAACTCACCGTCTCCTGGTGATCGGCATGAAGTCACCCAGCTGTCTTTCATGGCTAAGGCGGGACTAGAACTCACCATCTCCTGGTGATCGGCATGAAGTCACCCAGCTGTCTTTCATGGCTAAGGCGGGACTAGAACTTACCGTCTCCTGGTGATTGGCCCAAAGTCACCCAGCTGGCTTTCGTGCCTAAAGCAAAACTATAACTCACTGTCTCCCAGTTTCTAGCCTGGGGGTTCAAATCCACAGGCCTTAAAAAGTTGCCAAGGTCGGACACACCTGCCTTAATGGATTAGGCTACCTTATGCATGCTGAGCTGCAAATACTTAGCTTGCAATCTTGAAGGCACCACCATTGTGGTCATAAAACTCGCGTTGTGGTTTGCGAGAGATAGCGTTTCTCCAGCCAGATCCTCCGCTGCAGGCCCTCTCAGTGGCTTAGCAGTGATGCAAAAACAGATCAATCACTGTTAAATCAAAGTGGGATGTGGGCAGCCCAGGTCCCATTTGTCTTCTGTTCCCTGTAAGTCTGCCAATGGTAGTTCATTGTATCTCGGAGCTAGTTTATTAAGTAGCATGACAGAAGAAGGGATTTTAATCCAGAGGCGAACAAGGGAGATTTTTAATCCAAGCAATGGAGAAATGGAGAGAGCTGTTCTTACGAGACAGCGTTAATATTAAAGGCAAGGGTTTCAACCTTGAGGTCCTACCTCAACCTTGACCTAGAGTTGAAACAGAGAACTTAGATTACAGAGTCCAATGCACTACAGATTCACATCATGGACCTGTTTCCTTCATATTATCACCGTATCTCCCAGGTATCTCCTTCCCCTGGACAAGGGGTCAACAACCTGCAGCTCTGGAGCCGCATGTGGCTCTTTCACCCCTCTGCTGTGGCTCCCTGTCACTCAAAATATGCATCACAACCTCCAATGTGCAACACCCATCGGCACACGATTTATTGAGCTTTTCAACCCCCGGTAGACCAACCATGGATAAATGTAAGAAAAGAAAAGTGTCAGAAGAAAACAGAATGTTTAATTCAACTACGTATGCTAGTTTTGTGGCCGCTCAAGAAATAGTCAGGCACGGGAAGGGTTTTGTGGCTCCCGGTGTTTTCTTTTCTGTGGGAAACGGGTCCAAATGGCTCTTTGAGTGTTTAAGGTTGCAGACCCCTGCCCTGGACTATAGGGGTAACCATCCTCCTTCTTTTATTAATCCTGGGTTTTTTCCCCCCTAACCCCTGAATGGTTTTCTTTGCTGAGAAGGGCTCTTACGTTTTTGACATCCCTGTGATTACACAATGAGGACAATTCATCCATGGAATGGCTTGTCTCCAGAAGTTGTGGATGCTCCATCACTGGAGGTTTTCAAAAAGGTTTTCAAGATAGCCATTTGTCCAGAATTGGATGGACTAGAAGGCTTCCAAGATCCCTCTCGACTCTGTTATTCTGATTAGTCATGCCACTATTGAGCAGAAAAGGAAACTTGTCCATGGTTCTGTATGTCCTTCAAAATAGCTTTAAGGCTTTGGGGATTGGGATGGTGGGATCGCTTTCTGGGTTTAGATACATTACAAACCCCAAAACACCGTAAAATTGCCCAAGATGACTCGGCTACATTCATAAGAATCTCTGAGCTAATCCAAGCTCTGCTGTCTATGGCATTGACCAGTGGATGGTAATTGACAACCCTCAAAGGATGTCAACTCTCTTTGATTCCACCATTCTTCCATCATCCAGCTCTTGGCGTGGCCAGTTGATGCCCCAGATGTTAAGACCGCCGTCACCATTCCTCCAGATTTTCATGGCGTCCACAGAGGATATATAACCAACCTGAAGAAATTCACAGCTTACTACACCTCGATCCTTTGCTTCACCACCCCGGGCGATGGGCCACCCAGTCCACCACAGCTACTACAGACTCACGAAGATAGTAAGTAGAGCCATTGTCTTTACCAGTGTCACACAGGCGTACATCGGGTAGTCAAATATTCGTTGGTCGGTGCAATTGATCCAGACCAAGATCTCTGCCGAAAACCATCTCTCCAGCATTTGTTTGAGGACTTCTGATTAGGGGTAGCCCCCTGTTTAACTACAGGTAGTCCTCGGCTTACAAACATTCGTTTAGCAACCATTTGAAGTTACGACGGCACTGGAAAAAAGTGATGTACGACCATCACAGCATCCCCTCGGTCACCTGATGGAAATTTGGGTGCTTGGCAACTGGCATCTATTTACAATGGTTGCAGCATCCCAGGGTCATGTGATCGGCATTTGCAAAGTCAACGGGGAAAGTTGGATTGGCTTAACAAGCCAATTAAGTTATTAGCTTGATAACTGCAGGGATTTGCTTCAACAACCATGGCAAAAAAAAAAAGGTCCTGAAATCGGGTGTGATTCATTTAACAACCGCCTTGCTTAGCAATGGAAATGCTGGTCCCAATTATGGTTGTAAGTCTAGGACTACCTCCAACGGTGAACAGCTTACTCCAGAGATGTTTCTCCTAAGATTCATTCTCTGCAACCTCAAAGCCCATTCAATCTACTCCTGTCCCCCGTGGCATCATACAACGAATGTTTGTAATTCTTAAATGCATAAATTTTCAGATATTTACGGAGTGACCCTTTTAACTATCTCTTCTGCAGATTTAGAGTAGAGGGATATCCGGTTCCTTCAATCTCCTTTCTTAAGCCTTTATTTTATTTTATTTTATTTTCCCCAATGCCACCGATTATCTTCCTAGCCAGCCTCTGAGGTTCTTCCGTTTTTCTACAAGAGAAACGTAGCCTGCCAATGAACAAAGTTTATAGCCTTCCTAATTAGGTGAAAACCTTTCCTCGGTTTGATTAACCTGCGCAGAGGATCACTGCAGATCTGGAAGAAGAAGAAAAAAAGACTCTTATCTAGGGGAATTCTTCCATGTTGGAAGAGAATTGGCTGCAAGGTTATAAATAATGTAGAGCTATGCCTTCTGGGAATTGGTTTGTAAATTATTGAGCCTTTTGAATGGTTGCCCTGCTTCTAAGAATCAACTGTAATTAAGGTGTCGTGTTACTCACACAAGCAGACACAGGAAGGCTTAAATCATCGTTTCATTAGACAAGTTTATATTTGTCCACCTTTTATAGTGCAGATCAATGTTTCTCAATCTTGGCAACTTTATAAGAAGTTCGGATTTCAACTCCAAGAATTCCGGCTGGGGAATTCTGGGAGTTGAAGTCCAAACTTCTTACAGTGGCCAAGGTTGAAAAACACAGATCTAGATGCTAAAATGCCTGTTGTAAGAGAGACAAGATGTCTCAAAAAACATACAACTAATATCAGGGGTCAGCTGCTGGGGGTTCGCAAGGGTTAGAGAGAACCTCTAGCTAAGATTCTGTGCAGTTTGAAGAACCCCCCAAATCCCACTCCTGGCTGGCCCCGCCCCACCCCGCCCACCCCTCCCAGGAGTCCCTACACAGCCCGTTTTGGATGCAGATAAGTGCAGGGCGCACACGGAGGCTCGGGGAGGGCGAAAAACAGGTCTACCGGAAGTTTGGGAAGGGCCTCCGGAGCCTGGGGAGGCCATTTTTGCCCTCCCTGAGGCTCGAGGAAAGCCTCCGGAACCCGGGGAGGGCAGAAACGCCCCTCCCTCCACTGTGGTGCAGGAGGCTGACTAGGCCACACCCACGATGGCCACGCCCACCCAGCAACCGAACAGAGAGCCCGTTGCTAAAATTTTTGAAGCCCACCCCTGGCTAATATGCATTCAGATCTCTTTCCTCCCGCCAATCTCCTGGATTTTGGGGGCTGAGGTCCATGATGGATTGCTGAAAACCAGGAAGAGTAGATCTGGGCAGACAGAGCCTGACTGAGACCCCGTTTAGGGACCCATTAAAGGCAGCTCCGGAGTTCTCTTGAGATACAAACCAGATAAATGAATCGCCAGGTTGAATTATTGATTCATATTAGCCAAGCAGAAGGAACCTTCCACACTTCAAAGACGATACTGAAACATCAAGAGGGCCTTTCTTGAAATCTCAAGGCTTCCTTTGGAGGTTTCAAGTAGGCTGGTTATAAAAAAATAATAATAATAAAAAAATCCAGGTTACAGCATTTCAACCAGCAGATACCCCTGGGCATTACATACCGAGGCCTAGTCCTGTCCAATCCCTGCTGAGTTATAGCAGCGTTTCTCGCTGATCTCGGTATATTTCACACGGATTTCTGCTGCGCAGCATTTGTCACACGAGCGCCTTGCAGCTTGCCAACGGGAACAAGCCCATCTCGTGTATATATCTTATTTTATATTTGGGGTTGAGAGCCTGGAAGATGCAAAAAGGTTTGGGAGGACGAATTAGATCTGTCTGCCTGCCAACACAGGCAAGATTTGCAACCGTGTTGGGCCTACGCGACAGGGGTTCTTAGCTGTGTGCAGCCTTTCCAGAATGCAGCTCATTCATGAAATCTGGGGGCGGAGAGGATAATTAACGCCTGCCTGATCAACGAAGCTTCCTTGTCTGGGTTCGCACAACCCAATTAACAAGGTCAAGGAAGGATCCCATTGCCGCCGGGGCCCTATGTTCATAAACGTGGTTTATTTTGATGTTGGTTGGTCGTCTTATAGGCAGGACCAACAACCTCTTTGGGTGAGCTTCGGATCTATTTTATTCTATAAACCCAGAAAAGGGATTAATCTGATAACCAAGTAAGGCTTGTTGCGTCACTTAATTTTACACGGGTTTATTGAAATCCAGAACAGCAAGGGTGAATCGTTGCTCTGGATTAACGTCCTCAGACATCCATCTGCTTTGAAGTCTTCAGAACTTCCTCTGACGCACATTAAACCAGCGCTATTGATCCAGCATTTTTGACATCCATCTAACTAGCATGGCCCCAAGCCAGTTATTCTTGGCTACTGCTGGGTTTGTTTTGTTCTTTGCCAGCTGGTCAAAAGGTTAGCTCTCCCCTTCTATCTCTCTGTCTCTGTGTGTGTGTGTGTGTGTGTGTGTGTGTGTGTGTGTGTCTGTCTGTCTCTGTCTGTCCCTGCCTCTCTCTCCCTCTCTCTGTCTCTCTCTCTCTGTCTCTCTGTATCTCTCCCTCCCTCTCTCTCCCTCTCTCTCTCCCTTTCTCTCTCTCTCTCTCTCTCTCTCTCTCTGTCTGTCTCTCTCCCTCTGTGTGTGTGTATCTCTCTCCCTCTCTCTCTCCCTTTCTCTCTCTGTCTCTCTCTGTCTCTCTCTGTCTGTCTCTCTCCCTCTGTGTCTCTCTGTGTTTGTCTGTCTCTCTCTCTCTCTCTCCTCCTTCCTCCCCTCCCTCTCTCCTTCCCTCCTTTCCTCTCTCCCTCCCTCTCTATTTTTTATTTATTTGTTAAAAATTATATTATATTAAAATGTGTATATTGCTGCCTACTCGCTCATGGCAACTCAGGGTGTCTTACAGGAGATAAAAACACAATATAAAAGAAATTAAAATAATAACCCCCCACCCACCCAGCCCCAGCCCAGCAACAAGACTTGTGGACATGAACTCCCAGACTTCCCCAGCCGGCCATGCTATCTGGGGAGTTCTGGGAATTTAAGTCCATAGGTCTTAACGTGGCCACCCCTGATCTACAGGAAAGTTGTTGAAAGGTTGTTGAGTCAAAGAGCAATCAAGAGCACAATCCACCCAGCCATAATAAGATTAGACTCTGGACAGCTGATTATCGCCAACCACAAGAATCCTCTTGAGGCTTCTTAACCACTTCATTGAAAGGAAAAAAGCAACACAAGTGTTACAGAAACGGCAATTGTTAAAAGCTTCCATTTTTAGGATCTCCGCTCTCTTTAGATTCGCTGGAACAGAGCCATTTTCATTCTTCTGATAACCACCCTTTGATGAAGAAGAGATGCAACCATTCGTCTGAAATGGAATAAGGCAGTGATGGCAAACCTTTTTGCCGTCACGTGCCAAAAGTGGGGGGAGCATGGAGGGGTCACGTGCGCACGTTCCCACACCCATAATGCAATGCCCCCTGCATGCCCTGCCCCCCCCGTGCATGCGTGCACGCCCCCCCCCCCCACACTCCACTTTGGGACTAGCAGGCCTCCCTGAAGCCTCCGGAGGCCGGAAATGTCCTGTTTCCAAACTTCTGGTAGGCCCGTTAGGCCTGTTTTTCACCCTCCCCAGGCTCCGGAAGCTTTCCTGGAGCCTGGGGAGGGCGAAAACAGCCTCCCCTGGCAGTCCAGATGCCCTCCGGAAACTGGAAATGACCTGTTTCCAGACTTCCGGTAGGCCTGTTTTTCACGCTCCCAGAGCCTCCGCATGAGCCCTATACTTACCTGGCATCCAAAACAGGCCACATAAAGACTCCTGGGAGGGGTGGGGTGGCATGGGCATGCGTGTGCCTCTCCCGTATGCGCAGCAGAGACCCAAAAATCAGCTGGCCGGTGGGAGGCGGGCACACATGCGCGGTGGAGCTGACCTAGGGCAACGGCTCACGTGCCTGCAGAAATGGCTCCACCTGCCACCTGTGACTCACATGCCATAGGTTCACCATCATGGGGATAGGGTCTCCTGCTTGAGCAAGGGGTTGGACTAGAAACCTCCGAGGTCCCTTCCAACTCTGGCATTCTGAGATGTTTTCACTTAGCTGTGCTTTGACACTTAGTCACTTCCAAATAATGGAGAAAATGTGCAGGATTTTCCCAATCTCCCTCCCTTTTCCCAAGCTCAGAGAAGACCATTCCTCTTTCTTTCTATTTATAAATCTGTGCTGTCAAATCCACCCCAGCCCCTTCGGTGAACAGCTGAGAGGAAATGAGTGAAAGCATTCATACCAGCGATAACCACAATCATCTTTAGCACCTCCACGTTTCTGACAGCTCTCAGTTTCTCACTCTCCGCTAACCCTCGCCGCTGGCTCTTTTCGTTCTTCAATCCCCGCAAACCCGCTGACCTGAATCTGATCCCAAATAAAAGCAGCTTTCCCCGTTAACAGATTTTTGGTGTTGTTGTTGTTTTTGTTTTTCCTTTTCCGCTTGCCAGCACCAGGAACGGTGGGACACCTGAGCTTCACAGAGATTCTGGACACTTCGCTCAAGGTCAGCTGGCAAGAACCCGTTGAGAAAAACGGCATTATTACAGGCAAGTATCAGCAAAGCGCTGTGAGAAAACACCTCGCAAAAAGAAAATCAAGGAGGGGGCAATTGGCCTCGCGAATGTCAGAGAAAGGAAGGCTGGGGAAATTGTTCTGCTCAGGGAAACTTGTATTTGTGAAGAGCCTCTGGCTGAGAGAAAATGTTAAGATCTTGGCTTTGACTTCTCCGGAGCTGAGAAGTCCTCCAAAGAGCGGTTGGAGATATATGAGGATTGGTTACTAGTCTATTTGACAATAATTGACCTCGCCAAGAGCAATCTGTAGGCACATCTACCCCAGCTTTGAGCTTGCAAAATATCATGTCTTGCCACTCCCACCCCACCGCAAAGGTATGCACTTCTCTTTCTGCTGTTCTACTACCCCTCTGAGATTAGAGGGCTGCCTAAATTTACACCAAGGTGGTGTAAGATGTTGCCTTTGCTCTCCAAAGTGGAACGCAGCTTGTTGAGTTGCTTCTCTGTTGAGCAAATATGTCCGTCAGCTTCTTTCACAAACACGGTAGGACCTAGAAGGTCCCTTCTACTTCTCCATTTTGGCAAATATTCAGAACATCAAGTCCGTTTGTTGTGCTGTTATTGTCAGAGCGTTGTAATACTGGACCTTTCTGCCACTTAAAACTGGCAGGAACCGTGTAATGGTTTCACCCATCTTGTGCGGTGCGAGTAGACGCTTCTTATTCGTATTATACATTTTGAGCTACAGTAGGCAACGGACAGGTTGATCAGCAAACGTTTGTTATTATGATAAATGAATCTGAAATCCAACGACAGAAAAAAAATTCTGGGGAAAATAATTTATGTTGCTAGACAAAGGGTTCATTCCTCCTCCAGCATATCCAGTTACAAACAGTGAAATAGAACAGAAGGAGCCAAGTGTCAACAATTTAGCTTCCCACCTTTCCATGGAAACCCAAATGAATTTTTTCAACCATGGTTTAAAGATAGCAGAAGGTGTAAATGTCAGGGTTCCAAGGAACACCCCCAACGAAAGAAAACTCCGACGCTTGAGTTTCCTCAAAGTTACACTTTATTAGAGATGTCATATTGGCACATCTGGGGAAGCCCAAATCTGAAAGCTTCCAGGATTTTCCCACCCAAAGGAAAGTCCAAGTCCCTGCCCAACACCCACAAGTCCATCACATGGTCCAATTAAAGCACCATCCCAACTGGAGATGCCTCCCAGTTCCAGCCTTCCAGGTGCAGGGCAAGATGTCCTTGACTCTTGAGAAAGGAATGTTATTATGACTATATATCACTCTCACTCACAATTCTCCCTCCCAATTTCCCACAATAGTAAATGTGGCAGGTCTGATGGCCCAATACAAAAGATGGCTTCCAGGCCTGACAGTAGGGTGATTTGGGGCTCTGGGTGAAGAGTTTGAGACCTTGGAGTGGGAGCACCTTCTGAAGGTCTTCTGTTCTACATTCGTCTTAATTCCCCTCTGTCCAAAAAATTGATTCCAAATCATCAGATGGGAGGGGAAGATTATGAGTGGAAAATGGAAAGGAGCTTGGAAACCCCCCCCCCCTCACACCCATCCTTAATTTTCAGAAATGCAAAATGACACTATGAAATTTGACCAATTGCAGGGATGAAATCCAACAGGTTCTGGAGAACCGGTAGTGGAAAATTTGAGTAGTTCGGAGAACCGGCAAATACTACCTCTGGCTGGCCCCAGGAGTGGGGAGGGAATGGAGATTTTGCAATATCCTTCCCCTGGAGTGGGGTGGGAATGGAAATTTTGCAATATCCTTCCCCTGCCATGCCCACCAAGCCACACCCACAGAACCGGTAGTAAAAAAATGTAGATTTCACCACCGGCCGATTGGTTTGATCTCATGGTGCTGGGAAGCTGCAAGTGAGGGAGCTGGAGGTAGATCACCGATGGAGGTGACACCTTGATCAGCGAAAGTGGGAGAAAGGCTCATTGACACACAGGTTATTCAATGAAGAAATCCCACAGTGGCTTAGATGTTCAGTAACTGTGGTAGTGTGGTGGAATCTCCAGCTAGACTGGAGGGAGGGATTAAGAGAGTCCTTAGTTTAGAGTCTTTGCACTACAGTAAGCGACACAAGCTGGACTTCCACCAGAATACTTGAAGCGTTATCTATCCATTCCCAAGAATGCAATCAATCTAGCAAGATTCTTATAACATAGTTGACTAGCAATAAAACTACCATTGTGACTCTTCTTGAGTTGTTCGTTGGTTGCTTTTGTCTGACCTTAATCTCGCCAGACTCACTATCTTTCTGTGGAAACGGCGAGATAAGGCTCCGAGGATTATGGTGGAGGTCAGCCTGTGCCACTTTCTGCAATGCAAGGACTCTAAGCTTGGGCCCCTCTTAACTCCTCCCTCCTTTCTAGTTGGAGATTCCACCATGTGTAGAAAACTAACTCCATTGTCCCAAAAAGGAGGCACCACACAATCCCTTTTTATTCCTGATGTAATGTCGGTCTAAAGATGCACCAGTCAAGCTTTATGAGACCAAAGCATTGGATCATCTTCAGGGAGGATCCTATGTCTGAAAGATGTCGGTTAGGGCATCCCCATCCGAGCTTCGATCGTGATGCCGTCTTGCAGATTTTGATTCCCCTGCTATGGTCACTGCTGGAAACCATCTCATATTGTGAGGGATGTTGCATTTTTAGGCTGGAAGGCTGGAAGTGACAAAAACGATTCACTGCTTGCGAAGGATGAGGTGGCTTGAATGCTGCTGCTGAGATAACTCAAGAATTCCTAGGAGAAATCCTCCTTCGTCACTTTGCTGCGAAGGTGTCATTTACTGTGACTTTGTCTTTAAATCTAACCCATGGAATAAGAGGAAAATACGGGCTCACCGGAGGGAACAAGCCAGTTTTTGGTAAATTGCCCCTTGAAAATTTCAGTGTCTTCCTCATTCCCTCGATAAATTCTGATTTATGAGGGCCTGGATGCAGGCGGACAGTTTCTGATTGGATGTACAGCCCTCTCGTCCAGAATTTAGTCCAGATCAACAGAAAATTATTTCTGAAGCTCCTGAGGTCATCCGTTTCAGTTACACCGCCCGCTTATGGAGAAGCTAGTAAGGCCAGTGCATAAAGGGAAAGCTTCTTCGGTGCTTGCTCTTAAGTCGAACGTGATCTTCTCCATCTCAATTCAATTCAAATCTTTATTGTCAGTGCGCAACATATGTACAATGAGATGGGTTGAGCTCCCTCAGTGCACCCCCACACCCCCACACAACACAATACAACTCACAGTGAAGACAGAAAACCCCCTAACCCAATAAATCATATTAACAAAACACCCAGTCCTATTGCAGCCATGTGAACATGTTACGCGTTGCACCGGCCCTGCAGTCCATCATACTACGTAGTTATGCTATTATTTCTCATTCAGGAGTCTGACAGCCCACAGATAAAAACTGTTCTTCGGCCTGTTTGTGTGGCTGGCTATACTTTTATATCTCCTTCCCGGCAGGGTAGGAGGGTAAAGAAGTGGTGACCAGGGTGAGAGTTGTCCCTGAGAATTTTCCTCGCTCTTCTAAGGCAACGAACCCTCCCGCTCTCATCTAGTGGTATCAGGGGACAGCCGATGATGTTTTGTGCTGTACTCACCACCCTCTGTAATGTTTTTTCTATCCATGGCTGACAGACTGGCATGCTATACCGTGATGCAATAAGTGAGGACGCTTTCTATTGTGGACCGGTAAAAGGAGATCATCAGTTCTCCTTCTCCTTCTCCTTCTCCTTCTCCTTCTCCTTCTCCTTCTCCTTCTCCTTCTCCTTCTCCTCCTCCTCCTCCTCCTCCTCCTCCTCCTCCTCCTCCTCCTCCTCCTCCTCCTCCTCTTCTTCTTCTTCTTCTTCTTCTTCTTCTTCTTCTTCTTCTTCTTCTTCTTCTTCTTCTTCTTCTTCTTCTTCTTCTTCTTCTTCTTCTTCTTCTTCTTCTCCTCCTCCTCCTCCTCCTCCTCTTCCTCTTCTTCTTCTTCTTCTCCTCCTCCTCCTCCTCCTCTTCCTCTTCCTCTTCCTCCTCTTCCTCTTCCTCTTCCTCCTCTTCTTCATCTTCATCTCCTCCTCCTCCTCCTCCTCCTCCTCCTCCTCCTCCTCCTCCTCCTCCTCCTCCTCCTCCTCCTCCTCTTCTTCTTCTTCTTCTTCTTCTGTCATATCCGTCCTCGGACGTTGGCAATCATGTTGGCCATCCTATTTTTATCAACAGCCGCACGAAAAAGTGCTGCTGAGTTTTGTCCAAACTGGTCCCTTAGATTTTGAAGCCATGATGTTCTTCTTCTACCTGGACCTCCTTTGCCTTCAATCTTTCCTTGGAGGGTTAAGTGAAATAAGGCGTATTTTTCCGGGTGTCATATCCCATACCCAAAATTTTCTAACTTTTGCTTTTTAATGGTTTTGAAGATTTCCCTTGGCTTTCCAGGGGCGGCTTATCACCTCCTCGTTTCCGATTTTGTCAACCCATCTTATACATAACAGCCGCCTGTAAATCCACATTTACAGTAGATCTGAGATCATCTACACCTCCCCAAATAACCTTTCCTCATGGGGTGGGGGGAAAGCCTCTTGATGCTTTTTCGCCTCTGCTCTTCCCCACCTCACTTCCACAGGATCTGTCTTGTCTTGCCCCAGGCCTAATCACCAAGGAAGATGCAATCAAGCCTGCATTTTTTCCCCCCAGGCGCTCCAGGGGCAGGATCACCAGTGAGGTTCATAAAAGAGCTTCAGGATGAATGAAGTTGTGGAAGGTTCAGAGGCAGGGAGAGAAGAGAACAAGTAAAATCAGAAGCAGAACTGTGAGGGGGGGAGGGGGAAATCAGGACCTTGTGGAAGTTGATGGAAGCAGGGAGAAAGAAAGGGTGAAAAGCACTAATAGCTTGCTCCAGAAGTCCACAATAGGTAAGCGGGGTGGAAGATTTGGTCTTCAGCACATCAGGATAATGGCTTTGCCTGACGCGGCTCGAAATGACAAGATAAAATGATTTGCCAGGTGCGCAGTATCTACGCTATGGGAGCGACGTAGAACAAAGGCCTTTTCCACTCTTTCTGACTTAGAAGATGCGTTCCCCTGGGCCAATTAGCATCTCATTTGCTTCCTTTGGTTCTCATCGAAGAGAACATTTCTGTCTGTCTTGCATCCATGTTTCCCTGTCGGGCTCAACCCAGAGACGAGACAGTGAGATACCATCGAGTTCGATCCTTTATTTCTCACACCTGTTGTGACCCAGGCCCACGTAGTTGATATTAAATGCAAAATAGTTCCAAAAAACAAATAGAACCGGTAGTAACAAATTTTCCATTTCACCACTGGGTCAGGCGAACCGGTAGTGGCGACTGCAGGTGGGCCCGCCCCTGTCCACCTGCTCCAGTGTAATGCCATCCTATTTAGAGGCCGGGCACCTGTGCGGAAGGCATGCACGCGTGTCGAACCAGTGGTAAGATTATGTGAAACCCACTTCTGATGGTTACCCTTGGAAGTTAGAGAGAAATATGTGTGTGTGAAGTTTTGAACTCATCGGTAGGAGAGACACGGATAAAAAGAGAAGACTTTTCTTGATGGCCATCGAAGGGGTGAAGTTCAAGAGGTGAAGCCATTGGTCAGTAATTGTAAGGCTACAAATACTGTTGAGAGAAATGGCTTCTCCATTTTTTTTTTTATTATTATTATTATTATTGGGATGCTCCTCAAGTTAGCAATTCAAAGAACCTGGCAGAAACCTGGTTTCTGATAGCTGGCTTCTCATTACCGGGCAGATTTTCCTTAAATGGAAGCATTTTCCATTTCAGCTGAAGTAATGAAAACCTCAGGAGCTCCTTGCTCAGTTCTGAGAGATGTCCTTTAACCGAGCTCCACTGGGAGAACCTTTAGAAGATGCTTCTGATAGTCTATCAGCTCGGTTTCATCGCTTCCTCCTGTTTTTACTCCAGGCTATCAAATCTCCTGGGAGGTCTACAGCAGGAACGCATCTCGCCTGGCTCGGACTCTGGCTAACACAACCCTGGAGTACAAAATCACAGGCTTGTCATCTCTCACCACCTACACCATCGAAGTAGCAGCTCTGACAGCAAAGGGAACCGGCTTGGTCACTTCATCGACCATCTCATCCGGAGTTCCCCCAGGTTAGTCAAAGAAGCATTCGGGGAGGCTCAAGAAATACCAAGGTTGCATTTAATTGAGCTTAATGCCCAGGGACATTAAGGGACGGTGGTGGCTCAGTGGCTAAGATGCTGAGCTTGTCAATCGAAAGGTCGGCAGTTTAGCAGTTCGAATCCCTGGTGCCGCGTAACGGGGTGAGCTCCCATGACTTGTCCCAGCTTCTGCCAACCTAGCAGTTCGAAAGCACGTAAAAAAGTAGACAAGTAGACAAATAGGGACCACCTTTGGTGGGAAGGGAACAGCGTTCCATGTGCCTTTGGTGTTGAGTCATGCCGGCCACGTGACCACGGAGACGTCTTCGGACAGCGCTGGCTCTTCGGCTTTGAAACGGAGATGATCACCGCCCCCTAGAGTCGGGAACGACTAGCACATATGTGCGAGGGGAACCTTTACCTTTACCTTAATAATTGTTCAGGGACACAGGAACTACTTGGAAAATAAAAAATAAAATAAAATAGGGTGTAGAAATTTCCTGACAGTGAGAACAATTAACCAGTGGAAATAACTTGCCTCCAGAAGCTGTGGGTTCTCCATCCCTGGAGGTTTTTATGAAGAGATTGGGCAACCGTTTGTCTGGACTGGTCTAGGGTTTCTTGCCTGAGCAGAGGGTTGGACTAGAAGACCTCCAAGGTGCCTTCCAACCCTGTTCTTCTACATCCTGTAGCAGTCTTTCCCCAACCTTAGCCACTTGAAGATGTGTGGACTTCAACTCCCAGAATTCCCCAGCCAGCATTGAACTCTGGGAGTTGAAGTCATCCCATTTTCAAGTGGCCAAGGCTGGGAACCACTGTTTCATACGGTGTAATGCTGATGTCAGCATTCCAGAAAACCCCAACTCCAATTAAAAACTCCGAGACATGCATCTTCTCAAAGTTCCCCATTTATTAGAGTGGCACATCTGGGAAAACCCGAATCTGAGAGTTCCAGGTTTTCCCTCAGAAAATCAACATCCCAAATCCAGTCCTTGCACCCCTCAGTCCATCACTTGGCCCAAAATTTCATCCATCCCATCTCGAGCCACCACTTCAACCACTCCTCCTCCAGATGCAGGAGCACCCTGACCTTGACCGAAAAGAAGAATGCTATTATGTCTAACTACAATCCCTCTGCTAAATCCCACCCTCCTATTTTCCCAAGTGGTGTTAATATGGCTTCCAAAGCTGACGGCTGATATGAAGGAGTGGCATCTGATGGGCTGCCCATTATGAAAAAAAAAAATGGGATTTTTTTTTTCAAGGTTAATGGAAGCCTCTTTCCCCACTGACTTTAAAAAAGGGGTTGTAGAGAAAGCAGCTAATTTTGGGTGCTTTGCTGGCACCTACATCTGTCGAAATGTCAAGAGGGACAAAAAATTGAGCAAGCTAGAAAAAGGGGAGCTAGAAAAAGAGATGGACGAATCTGGCTCGTTCCTCTTTTTTCCTTCCCCATCCGAAAAAATAAATAAATGAAAGGCCACCCAGCTTCAGATTCCCGCTACATCGGATGCTTCATCCCCAAACATCTTTTTGAGCCTCGCTCATTGTGCATACAAAGAGCAGGACTACAGCGTCACGGATTAATTATTTAGCATGACCTTTGAAATTACTTATGTTGAGATGGTGGCTTGCTAAGATATGAAAGGCTTTCCGACACCCATCGGAGATCACTTTTAATTCCAAAATCAATAATTGTGCAGCTGTCTAATTGAGAGGCATTATGCTGGATGAGAGGACCTGGGATCTCCCTAGAGGCAAGGGATGGATCACTCTTTTGGAGAATGAATGTGAGGTTGGATGCAGTAGTGGGATTCAGCCGGTTTGGGCTGGTTGAACCCAAACCGGCTGAATCCCACCACGATTTGGGCCGGGCGAACCGGTTGTTAAATTGCTGGCTGGCCCCTCCCCTCCCTGCCCCACAGGCCATGTTTTGGCTCCCAGTTAAGTGCAGGAGGCCAAGTGCTACCTGTCACACCCCCTGGCCACGCCTACCATGGACACGCCCACCCAGCCGGTCATTAGGGCAGAGAACCGGTTGTTAAATTATTTGGATCCCACCACTGGTTCTGTTTATAGCCCAGACTGTCATTCTGTCTTGCAAAGTAGAGCGAGAAATCCCAGTGTTGAGCCATGGGTTTACTCGTCTGCTCCGCGTTCTTGATCTTTTCCTCTTTTTATTCCGCCTGCTGACTTCTGCAGAACTTCCCGGTGCACCTTCCAATTTGGTCATCTCAAACATCAGCCCTCGATCTGCAACTCTTCAGTTCCGGCCTGGATATGATGGCAAGACTTCTGTCTCTAAATGGATAGTGGAGGGCCAGGTATGTAAAACAAAACAAAACAAAACAAAACAAAACAAAACAAAACAAAACAAAACAAAACAAAACAAAACAAAACAAAACAAAACAAAACAAAACCCTCATGTGTCAGTATGTAACCATCCTAATCATCTTAGTACTTCGAATTAATCTGTAATTGTCTTCGTTTGCAAAGTAAGGAAGCACATTTCCACGTAGATTATAGGGCCATGATGGCAAACCTATGCTAGGCGTGCCACAGGTGGCATGCATAGCCATATCAGTGGGCACACGAGCTCAGCTCCGGCGCACATGCGCATGCCGGCCAGCTGATTTTTGGGTCTTCTGGGCCCACCAGAAGTAGGGAAACAGGTTGTTTCCTGCCTCCGGAGGGCCTTGGAGTGGTGGGGAAGGCCCGTTTTTCTCTCTCACCTGGCTCCAGAGCCTTTCTAGGAGTCTGGGGAGGGCAAAAACAGCCTTCCCCACTCCCCCAGAAGCCCTCCAAAGGCCAGAAACGGCCCATTTGCCAACTTCCGGTGGGACCGGAAGGCCTGTTTTTTGCTGCCCCAGCCTCCAGAGCCTCTCTAGGAGTCTGGGGAGAGCAAAAACGGCCTTCCCCACCCTCAGGACGTCCTCTGGAGGCCGAAAATGGCCCGTTTGCCAACTTCCAGTCCTAGAGAGGCTTGGAACCAGGTGAGAGAGAAAAATGGGCCTACCGGGCCATCGTGTGCCAGGAGCAGGGGGGGTCACACACAGGGGCAGGGTACATAGAATTATGGGTGTGGGCACACACACGCGTGACTTCCCCCACCCTCCCTCCTGGCAAAAAGTTTAGCCATCACTGTTCTAGAGGGGGGAAAAGTGTCAAATTCTTTCTCTCGATCCATGGATGTTCTTTTAATTTCACATGTGCACATGGGATGGCCAAAGCATCCCACCTACACATGATGCTTTCATTCAAATTAAAAATGATTTGATACAATAGGTTTCCCTTTCGAGAAGGAGAGTCCACAATGGATGTGTTGTTTCGAAAGTGTTTACAATTTCATTTTTGTTGTTGTTAATTTTTCTTTTTAATTTGCTGTGTTGACTTTGGGGATTTATTTGATGTATGCCACTTTTGGGTTTACGTGAGTTTGGTGGCCATATCCATCTTTCAAAGAAATAGCTTAATGCAGTGGTGAAATTCCAATTTTTTTACTACTGGTTCTGTGGGCGTGGTTTGGTGGGTGTGGCAGGGGAAGGATATTGCAAAATCTCCATTCCCACCCCACTCCAGGGAAAGGGTACTGCAAAATCCCCATTCCCTCCCCGCTCCTGGGGGAAGGATATTGCAAAATCTCCATTTCCATCCCACTCCAGGGGAAGGATACTGCAAAATCCCCATTCCCTCCCTACTCCTGGGGGAAAGATACTGCAAAATCCCCATTCCCACCCCACTCCAGGCAAAGGATACTGCAAAATCCCCATTCCCACCCCACTCCAGGGAGAAGGATACTGCAAAATCCCCATTCCCACCCCACTCCTGGGAGAAGGATATTGCAAAATCCCCATTCCCTCCCCACTCTGGGGCCAGCCAGAGGTGGTATTTGCCGGTTCTCCGAACTACTGAAAATTTCTGCTACTAGTTCTCCGAACTGCTCAAAATTTCCGCTACCGGTTCTCCAGAACCTGCTGGATTTCACCCCTGGATTAATGACACAAATGAATGTTTTGCCGAGGAAGCATTCTGTGATCTTGACTGGACCGCTTTTTTTCTTCTTCTTCTTCAGCTACTGTTTCCCTCTCGCAGTAGAGTACCACTTCTCTATAATAATGCTCGCGGAGTACACATTTCTGCTCTAAACTCAAGATATTAATGGTTGCCTATTATGATGCGGGACACAGATGCTCACCGTTTCTCTGTGATGGTTGCAGAGGCCGTTCTCAAGAGGGAATGCAGTGAAATGCACTCCGGTCGAGTTGAAACAGGCTGCAAAGACATATATTTATAACCAACGTATTTGGGATTTTATGAAGCTTACCCAACTGCTCCATCGTTCACATTTTTTATTAGTTTAATAATGTTTGGGGCTGGTGTTTTGGAATTTTAGTATATAATACATTTATTCCAACCGGAATAAATGCCATCAGCCCAAGCCTTTTTCTCTTTCATCCCTTGAAATCCGGACTCCTACTTGTCTATTGCCCCCCCCTTTTTTTTAATGGCGCCCCACTGATATGCAATTTTTTTATAATTCCACTCGTATAGGTCTGCCAGCAGTTGGTTAACACTTCACACGTCTCTGTGTAACCCATAAAAGCTCATGTCAGAAGGAGGTCAACCCATGCCCTGCAGATGTTTTGCATGGCAAGGGCCCTTTTAACCTTAGGTGCGCTGGTAGGATCATAGATAAAATGGCCAGCTCTCCAATGGAGCTTGAGGTTCTTTGCTCCTTTGTGTCTTTCATGTCAGCTTTCATTGTAGAAAAGAAAGTTCTCCCCTCTGAGTTCAGGGCGGGGGGTAAGGAAAGGAAAACGGACACCTCAAGTGTTGGTTCAGCTTCTCCTCTTTGTTGTTGTTAGTTGCGAAGTCGTGTCCGACCCATCGTGACCCCATGGACAACGTTCCTCCAGGCCTTCCTGTCCTCTACCATCCTCTGGAGTCCATTTAAGCTCATGCTGATTGCTTCAGTGACTCCATCCAGCCACCTCCTTCTCTGCCGTCTCCTTCTTCTTTTGCCCTTGATCTTTCCCAGCATTAGGCTCTTCTCCAGTGAGTCCTTTCTTCTCATTAGGTGGCCAAAATATTTGAGTTTCCTCTTCAGGATCTGGCCTTCTAAAGAGCAGTCGGGGTTGATCTCCTCTAGGACTGACCGGTTTGATCGCCTTGCAGTCCAAGGGACTCACAGGAGTCTCCTCCAGCACCAGAGTTCAAAGGCCTCCATTCTTTGACGCTCAGCCTTTCTTATGGACCAACTTTCACAGCCATCCATTGCATCTGGGAAAACCATCGCCTTGACTATACACACTTTATGCCCTTCTTTACTTTTCTCTTTTTGGTTCAGTTGAAGATTTTCAGAAAGTTGCAAGGGATTGAATTGAAAGATTGAAAGAATTGGAGTTTGGTCAAGGATGGCTCTCATAATGTGGTGTTTTTCAGACTTGACACCTTAAAGAGGTTTAATTCTAGGTGTTGGCTTCAACTCCTAGAATTCAAAAAACAAACAAACCATACAAAGCTGGTTGGTGAATTCTGGGAGTTGAAGCCAACACCTAGAATTTCCTGACAGTGAGAACAATTAACCAGTGGAACGACTGGCCTCCAGAAGTTGTGAATGCTCCAACACTGGAGTCCTTCAAGAAGAGACTGGACAACCATTTGTATGAAAGGGTTTCCTGCTTCAGCAGGGGGTTGGACTAGAAGCTCTCCAACATCCCTTCCAACTCCATTATTCCGTTATTCTATTAAATCCACTGTTCTTCAAGGAGTCAGAGTTGAGGAAATATCTAGCTCTAATACCAGAAGGTGGAAATCGTCCTCTTCAAAGTCTCTTGTGCTGCAATTAATTAGGTCTTCAAGTGCTGGAGAAGGGCAGCATATTGTACAATGTTTGATCTTGGAAACGGGTCCTCCCTCCAAGCTTGCGGAAGATTTATACCGTCTCCAGAGAAATCAGAGTATAAGCTTGCATCGGAGGAGAAGATCCTATTTTCCGAGAAATCTGTGCCTTTAATAATCAGCATAAAAGAGTCAAAGTGAGAATGTCTCCAGGCACAGCAGCTCTTTGGAGGTCTTCAGGAGAAAGCGAGCCCCATGAAAACTGCACGAGGGGTAAGGGGGTGGGGTGGGGGGGGGTGTCATTCAAAATCCAAGGAATTTATCTCCTTCTGGGTGGAGAAATCTGAGTTTAGCCTCTGTTATGGGAGTTTCTATGCTAAACAGATTATCAAGGGGATTAAATTACCGGGACCTGAAAAGCAGAACTGGATGGCTTGCCTTCCACAATGGGTTTTCAATCATTCACGTGCCCGATTCGGTGGTTAACGCTGGAGCCAGATAGCTTTGAAAATCCTTAGGTCTTTGAGAAATCCTCTTCGCCCCTCCGGCTCAGAAATATCATTCTTGGTTTCTATCTTTCTGTTCTGCAGACAAAAACCATCCCTCCTATTTTCTTCTCTTAGTCCAATTGTGGTCCTTCCTTCCCATCTTCAGATCCCTGTAAATAGCATCTATGGGTACTTCTTAGGTTTGATATGAAGTCTTGCAACTGTCTTCTGCTGGCTGTGTTGCCATGTTACATGCAGATCCTCTGTATGAAGAAGAGTTACAGGAACTGGGCATGGCTACTGTAGTGAAGAGAAGGACCAGGGGAGACATGAGAGCAGCCTTCCAATATTTGAGGGGCTGCCACAGAGAATAGATTAGAATAACAGAGTTGGAAGGGACCTTGGAGGTCTTCTAATCCAACCCCCTGCTTAGGCAGGAAACCCTACACCACTTTAGACAAATGGTTATCCGACATCTTCTTAAAAACTTCCAGTGTTGGAGCATTCACAGCTTCTGGAGGCAAGTTGTTCCACTGATTCATTGTTCTAACTGTCAGGAAATTTCTCCTTAGTTCTAAGTTGCTTCTCTCCTTGATCAGTTTCCACCCGTTGCTTCTTATCCTGCCCTCAGGTGCTTTGGAGAATAGTTTGGCTCCCTCTTCTTTGGGGCAGCTCCTGAGATATTGGAAGACTGCTCTCATGTCTCCCCTAGTCCATCTCTTCATTAAACTAGACATAAAGAAGAGGGAGTCAATCTATTCTCTAAAGCACCAGGCAAAACAAGAAACAGTGGATGGAAACGAATCAAGGAGAGAAGCAACCTGGAATGACGGAGAAACTTCCTGACATTTTTTTTTTAAATTTGATTTATATGCCACCCTTCTCCGGAGACTCAGGGTGGCTTACAAGGCGTTAAGCAATAGCCTTCATCCTTTTGTATATTTATACAAAGTCAGCTTATTGTCCCCACAAACTGGGTCCTCAAATTACCTACCTTAGAAAGGATGGAAGGCTGAGTCAACCTTGAGCCTGGTGAGATTCGAACTTACAGTAATTGCAGGCAGCTGGAGTTAAATTACAATGCATTAGTCATTGAGAACAACTAACCAGTAGAACAGTTTGCCTCCAGAACTCGTGGGTGCTCCAACACTAGAAGTTTTTAAGATGAGATGGGACAACCATTTGTCTGAAATGGTACTGTTTTTTTTTCCTGCCTGAGCAGGGGGTTGGACTAGAAGATCTCCAAGATCCCTTCCATCTCTGCTCTTTTGTTAATTTTTGATAGTTGTAACCCAGGCTCTGCCTTCACCCGCCGCCTCTGGAGTGAACCGCTTCAATTCTCTCCCTTCTTGTTTCACCTCTCTTATTATACTTTGCAAGGTTTCATTTTTAGAGCTGCGTTTTTACTTTGCCGTCCTGAATGGAGATGCCTGCAATATCCTTGGAAATTGTTTGTGGGTCACAGATTGAAAGCTTTTATTATGCTTCATTAGACAGCATCAAAATTGGCATCTGGGTGGGTGTTTGTTTTAAACACCAAAAAACAAACAAACAAAGGGGATTTAAAAGAGTTTTTGTCCTAACAGTTCTAACAGCTTTGGGTAGGGCCGTCTGTTTAACTGCTAAAAAATAGGATTTTTGAAACGCAATATGAAAACGTATTTAATATCCTGTAATGTAAAGGATAAATGAAAATGCTCCTGCCATGATCCAGTGCTAATCTTCAATATATAACTCTCTCTGGGATTGTGCTCATTTTATGTTTTGTAGTCTGATGCAGATTTATGGGGACAATATGTGCAGGCTTCTAAAGCTTAGAAAACAGGCTCGGTTGGTATCCCAAACTTCCCCTTTCATTTCAAGTATAATTAAAAATAAGCATTGGTTTAAAAAAAAACAAAAAAACCTCTTCCAAATGCCAGCAGTCTAGTGAAAATTTTATAGGAGAACATCAAAATCTAGAGGGATTTGGGAGTGATGGGAGTGAAATGCATGCATCAGAAAAGATGGTTGATCACTGAGGAGACATACCCACATATAAAATTTACTTCCTTCCCCTTAAAACCCTCTGAATTTTCAATCAGTACTAGATCCACCTTTCTATATCTGTAGGAGGAGGGGCAGAACCTGGAGGCAGAGTGAAAAGAGGCATCAGCCTAGAATCCGTAGATCAGTGATGGCTAACCTTTGTGCCACCGCGTGCCAAAAGCAGGGGGAGCACGGGGGAGAGCGTGTGCATGTGCCCACACCCATAATTCTATGCGCCCCACGCATGTGTGCACAACCGCAACCCCCATGCTCCCCACGCTTTTGGCACAGGATGGCACAGTGGGCCCAGGAGGCCCGTTTTTTGCTCTCCCCAGGCTCCAGAAGGGACCGGAAGTTGGTCCCAAACGGGCCATTTCCGGCCTCCAGAGGGCCTCCAGGGGGGTGGGGAAAGGCATTTTTGCCCTCCCCAGGCTCCTAGAGAGGCTCTGGAGCCTGGGGAGAGCAAAAAAAAAATGGGCCTTCCCCACCCACCCCAGGCCCTCCGGAGGCAGGAAAGCGCCTGTTTCCCTACTTCCGGTGGGCCCAGAAGGCCCAAAAATCAGCTTTCACGTGCCCACTGACATGGCTCCGCGTACCACAGGTGGCACGTGTGCCATAGGCTCGCCATCATGGCCCTAGATGTCACAAACAGACTAAATCCAACACCCCCCCCTTTAATTGCCGTTTATCTAACTCAAAGCAGGTGCTGTCCTTTAGAAGGTGCTGAATCTTTAGAGAAGATTCCTGTCCGTAGGCTTTTCAGCAATAAATCAGTCTGATTGTGGACTCAATCTTTCGCACCTGACAGTTCTCTCAGTCAAAAAATGTACAACAGAAGGAGAAAATGGATAGATGTTCTGGGAACACACTCTTTAACCTCAAGCCTGGCTTGAACGCACAAAACTCTGTGTTCTCAGATTGTGTGGTTCAAGTCCGCAAAATTCTCAGCAATAACTGTATTACATCATTAAGGCTGCCTTTGCAGAATGAATCTTCCCTTCTTTGGCATCCTTTGGCTTGGCTATGGATGCCTGCTTCCGTCCTTCTCTTTCCCCCCACCACCCCCTCTCCCTCCTCCTAACTTGAAACAAAAGGCGCAAGAATGCCTCCTGACTGCTCTAAAGCAGCCCTTCTCATCGGCAGTAAATGAACTCCATCATCTTAGGAGGGATGACAGATGGCACTCAAAGAGGATAACTTGGAGAAAGACCAGATTCAAGGTTTCTCTAGGAAGCGACTAAAGGACAGGTTTTACCAAGTTCAGCTAGCGCATTAATTGAAACCTGCAGGATTTCGCTCCGGTCTCCCCATCAGGTCATCGAGATGGTTGGGAATTTGGCCAGCTCGACATCATGACTCAGAAGAAAGATCTATTGAGCATTAAGAGTGTTACTCCATTGTCGATGTGGAGAGAATCGCAGCTGTAATGAATTAACAGGTTTTCTGGGCAGGTGGCCAAACTATCAATCTCAAAATCATCTACAGAATCCTTTTCTAGTTTGTTGATATAATGAGTCGCAGAGCATTCTTCCCCCGCCTCGAAGTCAGGTTAGCTCCATCCCTGTTAATGTTCCTGAAATCTCTCAAGAGACCTGGTTATGTGACTAGGCATAATTGGGGCTTCCAGGGAACCTACAAGATCTTCAGATGGCTCCACTAAGGAGGTCTTCACTCTTTCCCTGCCTGTGGCTTATGTATTTTCTTTGTTAATATATCTTAGTTTTCAATATTGATTTTTTTTTTAAATATTCATACAATGTTCATATTTACATCATTGTTGTTCTTATTTGATTGTTGTAGAGTGCCCAGAGTCACTTCTTGTAAGACAGGGAGGTTATATCAATGATAGGTAGGTAGGTAGGTAGATAGATAGATAGATAGATAGATAGATAGATAGATAGATAGATAAATAGACAGACAGACAGATGAAAGATGATGGATGGATGAATAGATGGATGGACGGATGGATGGATGGATGGATGGATAAGTAGGTAGGTAGGTAGATGATAGGATGGATGGAAGGTAGATAGATGGAAGATAGATAGATAGATAGATAGATAGATAGATAGATAGACAGACAGACAGATGAAAGATGATGGATGGATGAATAGATGGATGGATGGATGGATGGATGGATGGATGGATAAGTAGGTAGGTAGGTAGATGATAGGATGGATGGAAGGTAGATAGATTGAAGATAGATAGATAGATAGATAGATAGATAAATAGACAGACAGACAGATGAAAGATGATGGATGGATGAATAGATGGATGGATGGATGGATGGATGGATGGATGGATGGATGGATGGATAAGTAGGTAGGTAGGTAGATGATAGGATGGATGGAAGGTAGATAGATGGAAGATAGATAGATAGATAGATAGATAGATAGATAGATAGATAGATAGATTTTTTCCTTTCCTTTCTTTGTTCTTCTTCTTCTTTTTTTTTTTTTTTGGAACGCTCATAAATTTTTCCTATTATCTTTCTTTTTCCCTATCTGATTTTCCCATGCACGAAAACTACTAGGTTCTCCAAATCTTTGGTTATTTTTTTTTTAAAATATCAGTGTGTTCAGTCTATTTTATTCCACTTTATGAGAAAGGAGAATGAAGTTATATGTGCCTTATCTCACGCAGGTCAAAATGTTTTTGACCTTGCAATGCCATCATCCTGATTTACAGAGGAATCCACATGATATGCTTCTTAAAAGGTCTATTAAAACGGTATTAGAATTAATTTTTCATTTCCCTCCAACTGCACATAGGAACGCAGCATAATAATGAAAAGCTGAATGTAGAAGGACAAGTACCTTTTGATACGATTTTATATGCATCTAGGCATGTGATGCATAACAAAACTTGAAGTACTGTAATACTTCTCAAAATTCTTTTCCAAATCATTTCCAAAATTTACATTACAATTTGGGCATCGAAGGCACTGAAATATGACCAGCCTGATAGCCGCACAAGTCCATAAGGCACAGTTAAGAGTTTGCAAACAGACTTCAATAGATTAAGTTGGATTTTGTTGGAGAAAGACTGGGCGAGCCAAGTGGAGGAGTCAAACTGGGAATTAGCTTGTAATCTTTATGTGGGCACAAAAGGGAAAAATCTGAGCCCCCTTGAACGCTGTTGAACCTTATCTACTCTTGTTGTTGTTAGTTGCGAAGTCGTGTCTGACCCATCACGACCCCCATGGACCACGTTCCTCCAGGCCTTCCTGTCCTCCACCATCCTCTGGAGTTCATTTAAACTCACGCCGACTGCTTCAGTGACTCCATCCAGCCACCTCATTCTCTGCCGTCCCCTTCTTCTTTTGCCCTCCATCATTCCCAGCATTCGGCTCTTCTCCAGTGAGTCCTTCCTTCTCATTAGGTGGCCAAAGTATTTGAGTTTCCTCTTCAGGATCTGGCCTTCTAAAGAGCAGTCAGGGTTGATCTCCTCTAGGACTGACCGGTTGGATCGCCTTGCAGCCCAAGGGACTCGCAGGAGTCTTCTCCAGCACCAGAGTTCAAAGGCCTCCATTCTTTGGTGTGCAGCCTTCCTTATGGTCCAACTTTCACAGCCGTACATTGCAACTGGGAAAACCATAGCCTTGACTAGATGCACTTTTGTTGGCAGAGTAATGTTTATGCTTTTTAGTAAGCTGTCTAGATTTGCCATGGCTTTCCTCCCCAGCAACAAGCGCCTTTTAATTTCTTGGCTGCAGTCCCCACCTGCGGTGATCTTGGAGCCCAGGAAAATAAAGTCTCTACTCTTACCCAGTTGCAAACCATCAGTCTGAGAAGATCCCGGTGTCATAAGCTTGAGCAATAAAAATAGTTAACTGCACTCTTCACGTGTGGAACTGGTTGTTCCCTCCTGACACATTTTCAGTGTCAACAAAGCCATTAAGATTCATTCATTGTATAAAGCGGGCCTCTTGATGTCATCCTCCCTTTAGAACTCTGTAAGTAAAGAACCTGGGATTCAGGCAATTTTATGCTTTTGCTGATCTTTAAATCAAAACCAGCTGAATCAATTTAAGGCCTCTTTTGTAAAAAGGGAAAAGCACACCAGCATTCAGGCTTGATTGCCTAGATGTGCCCAATTTCGATGGTTTTGAAATATAAACCTTATAAATTATAAATGGTAGGTAGAGAGCATCGTATTGAAAGCTCGGGATTATTATTTTTTTTCCTTAAACTTTTCCGAGATTGTCTCTGTGCAGAAAATACTATACTAGGTGACTAGTGGTTTAACGGCTTCCTGTGTTCCTTCCAATTTTTCTGGGTTCATTTCTGTGACTCTGCCCAGAAATTAGCAGACCCTCCTCCGGGTACAGGTAGTCCTCGAATTACGACCAGAATTGAGCCCAAACTTTCTGCTGTTCAGTGAGTTTTGTCCTGTTTTACGACTTTTCTTGCCACAGCGGTTAAGTGAAACATGCAGTTGATAAGTGTTGAATTTATGTTTTACCGACAAAGAAATGAAGAGAGACTAGTATAGATCTATTTCAAGCTATTTAGCTCGCATCAGCTAGCCATACCCTTCTGGGATTCGAACCCGGGCTACTTAAATATATTAGGTAGATATATTAACCTCTAAGCCACGGGCTCTCCTCCCTCTGTCGGCTATACCAGGGGAAAGATTAAGTGTTTTTTTTTTTTTAATCAGGGCAATCTGGTCTACCCAATTATGGGACAGAAGCAGTATGCTCCATCCCATAATTGTGTAGACCAGGTTGCCCTGACCAAAAAAACACTTTATGTAGTTGACCAAACCACTGTTGGTTTATGAAGTTGATAAGTTCCCCATTGACTTTCCTTGCCAGAAGATCTCAAAAGGACCTCAGGACACTGCAACCGTCATAAATATTTATTTATTTATTTATTTATTTTTCATATTTGTATACCGCCCTACTCCAGAAGGACTCAGGGCGGTGAACAGCCATAATAAATACAAATACATATAAAAGTTAAAAACTATTAAGAAACAGATTAAGTAATTTAGGCTCAAAGATTAAAAACATCCAAATTTATCTAAAGAGGTTTAAAACCCAATTTAAAAGCCAGTTTAAAAGCCAATTTAAAAAGGGAGAGTTAGGCCAGACCAGCTTGTTGGAATAGAAATGTTTTCAGGGCACGGCGGAATATGAGCCTGCAAAGGTCGTAACTGCGAAACACGGTCATAAGTCACTTTTTTTCTTGCGCCATTGTGACTTCAAACGGTCACCAAACGAATTGTTGTCACTGGTGGACGATCTGTATCTCGGATATCTTCTCTCATGTTGTAGGCCAACATCCCTGGCAGCTGAGCGATATCTAAGGAGAACCTCATCAGGCCTTTTGATAGTGGAACGATACTCTTGTAACTGGGGCACATCACAGATAGAGATTGTGGCTTCTGCCAACCTAGAGGAGAAGCTTTCTCTGTTCTCCTTCTCTTTGTGTTTCCATCTCAGGAGGTGAATTGCGTCTTCCTTTTCCTAGCGGCCAACTAATTTAGCTCAGCTCTGGATGTTTGCGAAGGCATTTCTACCGAGCGAGCGCAGGCGATGTGCTCGGCTGCCTTTGTCACTATTGTGGCACAGCTCTGGGCAATTTCCAGGTGCACTAGACATAATGATCATCCCCAGATCACAGGCATTCTGTCTACAGCCTCTTGAGACCCATAGGCAGGTATCTCACCACCTGTCATCCAGCTGGCTTTTCAAGGAGGAATCTTTCCACATTCCAGACATGTCCTGAGTCAGCTGTTCCCTTCGAGACCATACCAATAATCTCCTCTAATTACAAAAACCTGCCTTTTGGTTTGAATGCTCACAGGGGACACCTCTTCTCAGCGCTTGCCAAGGCAGTTCCATTTGTTGCTCCAGAAGGACAACATTTGAACAAAGATAACATTCAGATTGTTGCCACTGTTCCAGTTCCTTTGATATTTTTTTCCCCTCTCTGTGGCCCTTCCCGCTGCAGGCTCTAAGCTCCTTCACGACTCCTTTGGCACACACGCATGTAAATTGAATTTATATTTACCATATTACTTTGGTGTCCTGCCCATCTTTCAAGGTGTTTAGAGCAGCCTGTGAACTTCTCCCCCTCCGACGGCATTTATTCCTCCTCCTCTGCTAACTTGGTGTGATTAGACTGAAGGGATGAAGTGACGGGAACCCAAACATCAAGTTGGGTTTGTGACTGTAACACATAGAAGAGACCCTACCAGAAACCACTGGGGTGTTATTGGGAGCTGGAAAAAAAAACGTCGTTAATACCACTTTACAATGTCTTGGTAAGACCGCACTTGGAGTATTGCATTCAGTTTTGGTTGCCACGATATATATATAAAAAAAAAGATGTGGAGACTCTAGAAAGAGTGCAGAGAAGAGCAAAAAAGAAGATTAGGGAACTGGAGGCTAAAACATATGAAGAATGGTTGCAGGAACTGGGTTTGTCTAGTTTCAGCGTTCCGGAAAAACCCCAACTCCAAGTAAAGACTCTGAAGCAAGCATTTTTCAAAGTTCTATTTACTAGAATAGGTAAATTGGCACATCTGGGAAAACCCGAATCTGAGAGGTCCAGGTTTTCCCTCAGTAAATCAAAACCCCCAAAACCATCCCCTCACTCCTCAGTCGATCACATGCTCCAATCACCATCCGTCCCATCTCGAGACATCACTCCAATCACTCCTTCTCCAGATGCAGGATCGGCCTGACCTTGACTGACAGGAAGAATGCTATTAGGTCTAAAGACAACCTCTCTACTAAATCCTCCCCTCCTACTTTCCCACACAGGAGAAGGTGGCAGCATGGAAGCTTCCGGCCTAATATGGCTTCCAAAGCTGACATCTATTTTAATGAAAAGAAGGACTAGGGGTGACATGATGGCAGTATTTGAGGGGCTGCCACAAAGAAGAGGGGCTATTCTCCAAAGCACCTCAAGGCAGAACATGAAGCAATGGATGGAAACTATTCAAGGAGAGAAACAGCCTTAAAATAAGGAGGAATTTCCTGACAGTGAGAACAATTAATCAGTGGAACGACTTGCCTCCAGAAGTTCTGGGTGCTCCATCATTGGAGGTTTTTAAGAAGAGACTGGACAGCTACTTATCTGAAATGATATAGGGCAGTGATGGCTAACCTTTCTGCCATCATGTGCCGGGGGGGCAGGGGAGGTTCATGCGTGCGTGTGCCCACACCCATAATTCTATGCGCCCTGCACATGCACGCACAACCCCCTCCTCCCCCCCCCCTGCTCCTGGCAAGCGATGGCCCAGTAGGCTTGTTTTTCTTTCTCATCTGGCTTCAGATCCTTTCTATGCATCTGGGGAGGGCAAAAACAGTCCTCCCCCCCGCCCAGGCCCTCTGGAGGCAGGAAACAGCCTGTTTCCCTACTTCTGGTGGTCCCAGAAGGCCTGAAAATCAGCTGGCCGGCGGGCGTATGCGTGCCAGAGCTGAGCTGGCGTGCCCGCTGATATGGCTACGCGTGCCATCTGTGGCACGCGTGCCATAGGTTCGCCATCACAGATATTGGGGTTGAACTAGAAGGCCTCCAAGGTCCCTCCCAACTCTGTTATTCTGCTTGTGTGTGTGTGTGTGTGCATGGCTACCCAAATGCATAAACTCTCTCCTTTCCCTTTCTGCAGGTTGGTGTGATAGGAGAGGAAGAAGAGTGGATAACTTTGTGCGAAGTGGAGAAGGAATCGAATGCTCAGTTGTTGGAGATTCCAAACCTCACACCTTACACTCATTACAGGTAAAAAAAAAAAAACCAGCTGGTAATTCATTGCTTGAGTCGACTGGCACGTTGCCAACAGCAGGGAGCAGCATTAGGATCTCCAAGCAGCCGGTGGGAGGGACAGTGGGGTGGGGAGAGAAAGACGCTTACTCTGAAGAGCTTAAATTTGCACTTCCGAAGAGTTTGCCCTGAAATGACTCAGCTTGGTGCATTTTCATTGTCATTCTCCGCGGAGTAAAATAATTAATCTAGGGAAGACAACAAGGTGCAAAGCAGCCTGCTAAACAGCGCTGCTGAATACGTTCACACTTCCCGCCGGCTGAGAATTTCCCTCCCCTTAAAGCTCTCCCAATGTAATTGATTTTGGGTTTCTTCGTAGGTAAAAAACAGCACCGCAGTTGCTTGTTTATATGACAGTGGTTTCTTTTTGTAAACGGAGCTGACGGCATTATGAATATTATTGTATGGTGCTCTGCTTCTCCCATCTCTATCGCATGTAGCTGAACTCAAAAGAAGTTTCAGGATTAAATCAGATGTGGGTCAGGGACATGGCTTGGTTATTTATTTTTGTTTATCAGATTTCTATCCTGCCTTTATTACTTTATAAGTTAACTCAACGCAAAAATATTTAATGCTCCTTCCTCCTCCTATTTTCCCCAGGTAAGTTGGGCTGAAAAAGGGATACTGGCCTTAGGTCGTCCAGCTAGCTTGTGTGCCTAGAGCAGGACTAGAACTCACCATCTCCTGGCAATTGGTCCAAAGTCACCCAGTCAGCTTTCATGCCTAAGGCAGGTCTAGAACTCACCATCTCCTAGTGACTGGCCCAAAAGTCACCCAGCTGGCTTTCATGTCTAAGGTGGGACTAGAACTCACCATCTCCTGGTGATTGGCCCAAAGTCACCCGTCTTTCATGTCTAAGGCAGGACTAGAACTCACCGTCTCCTAGTGACTGGCCCAAAAGTCACCCAGCTGGCTTTCATGTCTAAGGCGGGACTAGAACTCACCGTCTACTGGTGATTGGCCCAAAGTCACCCATCTTTCGTGTCTAAGGCAGGACTAGAACTCACCATCTCTTAGTGACTGGCCCAAAAGCCACCCAGCTGTCTTTCATGTCTAAGGCAGGACTAGAACTCACCATCTCCTAGTGACTGGCCCAAAAGTCACCCAGCTGGCTTTCATGTCTAAGGCAGGACTAGAACTCACCGTCTCCTAGTGACTGGCCCAAAAGTCACCCAGCTGTCTTTCATGTCTAAGGCGGGACTAGAACTCACTGTCTCCTGGTGACTGGCCCAAAAGTCACCCAGCTGTCTTTCATGTCTAAGACGGGACTAGAACTCACTGTCTCCTGGTGACTGGCCCAAAAGTCACCCAGCTGTCTTTCATGTCTAAGGCAGGACTAGAACTCACCGTTTCCTGGTTAGTAGGCCAACACCTTAACCATAATACCAAACTGGCTCTCTTCATTCTCATTCAGTCTCATTTTACCAAGTCAAGTCTCAAATAACGGTGTTAAAAATGATCAGAAAATCCTGAGAAGTTTAGGTTATCAAGCGAGCGTTCAGAAGGTATTGCCATTCTACCCTGCCCTATCTATTTCCCGGGATTTCTGACAAAGATCTTGCTTAGCCTTTGGAGATTGAGACTGGAGCTTATTGTGAAGAACAAATGCTTGATCTATAGAGAATTTGCAATGTCTTCTTATTCACTGCGGAATTTTGGAAAAGTAGCCCAGGCAGATCTGAAACGCAGCAACCCAAAATATAACTGCTTTTATGCCATGGTACTTGAATGGCACACTGGCATATTTTTTATATAAGAAGACGTTAATGAAAGAAAAACTAAAAAAAAAAAATCATTTACCGTAGATGCTAAACCAAAAATTGGGGTACCATGTAAGTCTCCCTTCCCATTTTTACGCAAATTACTTTCTTAACTGCCATAGAGTTTTTATTTTTTTTTAATTTTTGATTTATATGCCGCCCTTCTCCGGAGACTCAGGACAACTTACAATGCGTTAAGCAATAGCCTTCATCCTTTTGTATATTTTATACAAAGTCAGCTTATTGCCCCCACAAACCGGGTCCTCATTTTACCTACCTTAGAAAGGATGGAAGGCTGAGTCAACCTTGAGCCTGGTGAGAATTGAACTCACAGTAATTGCAGGCAGCTGGAAGCTAAATACTACCTTTAACAGTAACATTAGTCTGCTGCGCCACTTAGGCTCCTGAGTTCTTTTATTGCTTCCGATTCCCCCCCAAATTAAGCCCTGACATAAAATTAAAGGCCTTTAAAAAAAATTTCTCAGCAAAATGCTGGCAGGTGCAATGAAAATTTCTCCCCATGTTCAGATTCATTCCCCGGTATCGTCGAGCATCTTTTTGACAAAGACGTTTTTAAACGAATTCGAAGAATTAGGAATAAAAACAATGTTGCAGTTTTAATCTATGCGTGTTTGAATATGAAACAGAAAATCATGCTTTGCAACGGCGTCGCGATCAAAGGGGACGAGATTCAGATCAGAAGCTGGAGCCATCGATTTCGCTATTTATTCCCCGCTTGTAATGTAAATCTTACATTACATTACAAAAAATCGTAAAGACTAGATTTTTTTTTTTTTTTTGGTGCTATTTATGCTCCTGTTGTAATGTAAATCGTCCCACTGAAGTCAAAGGGGCGAAGAGAGAGATAGCGAGAGGAAAACAGGCACAATAAAAAGTCCGTAAATTGGAATATTTTTTTTTTCCCCCGTTTCGGATTCTCGGTGTAGTTTGGCCCGGCCGTGTGACGGAAAAGCATGTTAGCTGCATTCAGTGCCGACTGTACATAATTATTTTGATACGATCGTACGGAAGCATTCTCCTGACTTTGGAGCCTTTCTACACTCTTTCGTTAAACTACCCATCCGTTTAAAAAATTGAGATTACAACAGCACGATTGCAGCACCTAAGGGGCTCGATTAAAAAAAGGGGGAAAGGAAAAATGAAAGGAAAAAAAGTTGGAGAACCCTCCTCTTTATTTATTGTATGTATTTATTTATTGGTTCGATTTATGTGTCGCCCTTCTCCGGAGACTCAGGGCGGCTTACAATGCGTTAAGCAATAGCCTTCATACTTTTGTGTATACCTGCTTAGTAGGGCTTTCGGCCCCCCCAAGCGGTGATCTTTTTTATACAAAGTCAGCTTATTGCCCCCACAGTCTGGGTCCTCATTTTACCTACCTCGAAAAGATGGAAGGCTGAGTCAACCTTGAGCCTGGTGAGAATTGAACTCGCAGTCATTGCAGGCAGCTGGTGCTACTTAACAGCGCTTTAGTCTGCTGCGCCACCAAGGCTCTTAATATCCTTGCATTTAAGAAATCTGGAGATTTCTGTCTGCAGTCTCAGCCTTTCAGCGTTGACCAATATTTCCCCCCAGGTTCGTTGGCAGGTTGAGGCCCCCAGGAAAAGGAAGCATTCAAAAGTTTCCACAGATCGCTATGTTGATGAATGTGCCACCTGCTCTGAATCTGTGTCTGAGTTTGTGGCACAAGAGTGGAGCTAGTTTTGTTAAAAAAAAAAAAAAAAAAAGCTGGCAACATGCTAGATGCATTGCTTGATGGAGAAAGTCATTGGAGGCTGTTGGCAGAACTAGCTTGGACGTACCTGCTCCGCGTCCATCTGCTAGGCCATTGTAGATGGCTCTCCCGACTGAATTTCATTTGTCATGTTTTCGTTGAGTCTCCTAGACTCGTTGTATGAGCCTCCGGCACAACAGTTGGAAAAGAAATACCCCATCCAGGTGAAGCCTGGGCTTGTGGGTCCCATTTATCGTGGTGGGACTCGATGTGTGACGTCCCACCTTCCTCAACGGAGGAAGAGGAGAAAGCGAGAACTTTTGAACTTGGACCTCGTCTTTGTCAAACGTCCTTCTTCTTCTCTGGTTCTGTGGTCGACGTTTGGGAAATGAATGATGTTTTTTTTTCACTTAATGCCCGTTCTGTTAATGCACCCTCTTAACAAGGGCGAAGGAGATGTATGTAGAGTGCACTTTTCTTTCACTCCTAACATTTCAGTTGGGAGAAAAAAAAATCCAGGACAGGTTGAGAAGATAATACCTTAACACAATACGACTTGAAGCCAAAGCTTTCTCTTTCCATTATAATGGCTCTGCTTCTGATCACGGGAGTCTAATACTTTTTGCAGCTAATGCCTTTTTTTGGAATTGGAAGGTCCATCTTCCCAAACCGCTGCTGTCAGAAGACAAACAACTTCAGCAAAAGGGGAGCATGAATGCACGGGCTGACCTTTTTGTGTATGTGTGTGTATTTATATAAATCAAGCTACTTCCTTGTGATCTCTGAATGTGACATCTATGGGCTTTCTATCCTGCAACATACATTCAGTACATTCTGGGACAGAAGCCTATTTATTGAATTAATCTTTAGATCTGCACACGACCCCTATTAATCAGATCCACCATGGTTCATAGTAGTAAAAATAATAGAACGGAATGGGGATTATGGAGAGGAGGAGGAGGAGGAGAGGAGGAGGAGGAGGAGGAGGAGGAGGAAGAGGAGGAGGAGGAGGAGGAGGGGGAGATCCATTCAATAAGAGTGGTGATTCTATGGGCCAGGTTTACACCTCTTTTAATCTTGCACTGCTTTTTGGAGTGTTTCTCAAAAGGCTGCTGTCAGCTTTGGTTTCCTTTTACTGCTAACACTTCCAAACTTCTAGAAAATGGAGCACGTTTCCACTTTTCCAGCAGTGACTCTTGTTCTTTGAAACTGTCTCCCTCTGTTCCTCCCCCAACTCCAGGAGTGGGCTTCAAAGATTTTAACAAGGGGTTCTCTGCCCGGGTGCTGGGTGGGTGTGGCCATGGTAGGCATGACCAAGTTGGCCTCCTGCACCATGGTGGTGGTGGGGGGGCATTTTTGCCCTCCCTGGGCTCCGGAGGCTTTTCTCGAGCCTCCAGGAGGGTGAAAATGGCCTCCTCATACTCTGGAGGCCCTCTGGAGGCCGGAAACGGGCCTGCTTCCGGCCTTTCCAAACTTCCGGTAGGCCCATTTTTCACTCACCCTGAGCCTCCACATGCACCTTGCACTTACCTCCATCCAAAACGGGGATGCAGTGTGGGGACTCCTGGGAGGGGCGGGGCCAGCCAGGAGTGGGATTTGGGAGTTGTCCGAACTGCACAGAATCTTAGCTAGAGGTTCTCCTGAACCCCTGCGAACCCCCAGCAATCCATCCCTGCCCCCCCCCCCAAGTATGGAGCATCTCTACTCTATTTGGATCTCATAAATCAACCAACAAGGGTACTAATTCAGCTAGTGCACATTTTAATAATGGAGCACCTTTGATATATATATATATATATATTTATCGTTTGACCTGTTTCTCTAGGTATATCTTGCACGGACATAAATAGGCATTTTCCTTTCTTGTTTTTAAGTTGAATAAAGCTGATTTTGTTTAACTTTTGAATGATGGGTCTATATGGCTTAATTACATAAATAAATTAAAACACTTCTTCTTTTTTTTTAATTTGATTTATATTCCGCCCTTCTCCGGAGACTCAGGGTGGCTTACAATGCGTTAAGCAATAGCCTTCATACTTTTTGTATATTTTTTTAATACAAAGTCAGCTTATTGCCCCCACAAACTGGGTCCTCAATTTACCTACCTTAGAAAAGATGGAAGGCTGAGTCAACCTTGAGCCTGGCGAGATTCGATCTTACTTTAATTGCAGACAGCTGGTGTTAAATTACAGTGCTTAGTTTGTTGAGCTATCCAGGCTCCTGGATAGCTCAACAGACACTTAAAGCTCTTAAAGTGAAATGGATGGGCAAAGATTGGTCTGTTTTCAAGTAGACCTGAACTTCTATCTTTTCAATCTTGTGCATCGGTGCTTCTCTCTGCCCAACAGGTTCAGGATGAAGCAGGAAAACATTGTTGGCCAAAGCCCATTCAGCCAGCCATCCCGGGTCATTCAGACCCTCCAAGCACCCCCAGATGTGGCACCAGGGAGCGTGACTGTGCGTACTGCCAGTGAGACGAGCTTATGGGTCCGCTGGGTGGTAAGTTACCTATAACTTGACCTGTGTAGAAAAAAGCATGGCTTCCTAACTGTTTCTCTTTTGAGACTCTTCTCCTTGAATTGACCTCCAGATGGGTGGAATTTCAGCCCCGAGAACCCCTGAGATGTTTGAGAATAATGGGAGACAAACGGTCAGGCACAAAAGGTTCAGGACCATATACTAAGTTTATTTATTTATTTATTTATTTATTTTTAAAATTTTTATACCGCCCCCTCTCCCGAAGGACTCGGGGCGGTGAACAGCCAAAATTAAAAACCCACAATACAAATATTAAAATAACTGCAATAAAGTTGCAGTTCAAAGCTTTAACGTTCAAGCCTACGTACAAAAATCTAGTCCAAGTTCAATGCTAAATTGGTACCAGATAAGGATCGACAAAATTCAAGAGGGGTTGGATTCTTTTGTGGCAATGTAATGATTCTAAGCAAGTGACACACTTAACTCCGCCACCCCAGCTCTGCTTGCTCTTCTTCCCATTATACTTCTAGAAATGATAGGGATGGGTGATGCCCAAATCCATTAATTTGTTCTTTTGTTATTTCCTCCTCTACTTCCCCCAAAAAACTCTGTTAGATCATATCGGTAACTCAGTTCCTGCCTGTCTCCCCTCTATTCTTTTTTCTTATCTGCAATTTCTTTGCTCTTCCTTATCTGCATCTGGGCAGGCATAAATCAGAGCCTGACCTTCTCCCTAGGTAGGGCTCATATACTAACAGGCCAACAAAATCATAGCAAGACATTTCCAAGGCAACATAATGGGACTCAATCATATGTTGCCTCTTTGTTTACTAAGGCAATAAGATTCCAAAGCAAATGAAAATTGAATTCTTGGCCTCCGGAGCCGCTTTCAGCTGAATTTCCTCAAACTTTTAAGCGGTAAAGAAAATGGTTTTCATGTAGAAACAGGAGTGAATGTGGAGGTTATATCTCCGTGATAGATTACAGAGCTGAGTGATTAACTCCGGAACCGGGTGATAAATGGCACGGCCTTTGATAAATGAATTTATCTTGTGCCTTTGACTGCTGATCCACCCTTGTTTGATGAAAATTCATTCAAATATTCCAATTTCTGCTGCTCGGCCACTCCGAGACACCTTCCTGTTCTGCTGTCGAATGCAAAAAAAAAAACCCCACTCCCCAATTTCTCCAAGCAAATTCGCCATTCTCATCTCTCAGAGAAGGAAGCCTTCTTCCCCCCCACCCCCCCACCCCCAAAACTCCCTGTGCATTCTCCAGGTCATTAAGGCACCCCATTAACCACAGGAATAAATTTCTCCTCTTGTTCGTCATCTGCTGATAAAAGTCGCTACAGATCCCAGCAGACGTACCCCAGATGCCGGCGTACGTGCCAAAACCAGCATTTTGGATCCCAGTCAAAGAGATGCGGGATGCTGCGCTAAATTTGGAAGATGGATTAATTGACAGGGAGCCAGAAAGGCGGGCAAAAATGACAAGTGTGGATCACCTGACTGTATAATTAGCATTATTAATAGCGTGAGCCACATGTCTGGCTCTGTCTTACTAGTTCGCAGACGGCTATCGGCTCTGAAAGTTCAAGCATCCAATAAAGGAGAATCCTTGTAGCTCGGGGTTGAAATGAGAGGCGAACTGATGATGTTGCCTAGTTGGGTAACGAAACGTTTGCAAGAAAACAACCAAGCTCAGAGAGCACCAAGGGCCTTTCATTTCAACTCTGAGCTACAAGGATTCTACACAAGGATTCTAGAACTACAGAGAGATGTTTGAACTGAGGGTTCCTTGACACTCTCTGGAACTTGATTGTTTTCTTGCAGACATTTCATTATTTATTTATTTATTTTATTATTCGTATTTCTATGCCATCCACTCTCCGAGGACTCTGGGCGGCTTACACCAAAGACAGTATACTAAATAGCATATTGCCCCCAACAATCTGGGTCCTCGTTTTACCCACCTCGGAAGGATGGAAGGCTGAGTCAACCTTGAGCCGGTGAGATTTGATCCGCTGATCTGCTGAACTAGCAGTCAGATGAAGTAGCTGCAGTACTGCACTCTAACCACTGCGCTACCTCGGCTCATCACGCTGCCTGATGATGTTCGCTAGTTGGGTAATGAAACGTCTTCAAAAAAATCAACCAAACCCAGAGAGCTCCAAAGACCCCTCAGTTCAAACATCTATCTGTAGTTCTAGAAGCCTCCTACATGCTAAGGTCATGTGTAATTTATTTATTAAACAAAGTTATGTGGCTTCCCAACTCACTCACAGGCAACTCTGGGTGTCTTACAACGTTAAAAATAAGGACAACCCATAACCGCCTTCCTCCATGGCAGCAACAACACAATAAAATCAACTACTTGTTCAGTTCCATTTCCATTTGTGATCCTCAGGCCCACCGACAAAACCGTGTCTTGAGGGCCTTTTGACAAAGCAACCAGGAGACTATACCTCCCAGTGATTGATGTTCCACCACCGAGAAGGTCCTTTTCTGTGATTCCCACCAGATGTAAATCCCTAATCAAGGGGACTCACAATGTATCTTGCCTTCCCATCCTGATGGCCTGGGTGGATGGAAGAGGAGAGAGATGGTCCTTCAAAAAAACATGCAATAGGCGGAGAATTAAGTGACCTGACCCTCACTGATCCTTTTTTCTTCTTCTGACCACGCTCAGCCTCTGCCTGATGCACAATACAATGGGAACCCCGAGTCCGTGGGTTACAGGATCAAGTACTGGTGTGTGGACACGCAGTGTCCTGCATTGGCCAAGGTCATCAGCGACCGACTGGAGACGGAAGTCACCGTTGAGTATCTTCAAGAGTGGACCGAGTATGAATTGCAGATCCAAGCCTTCAACGCCATTGGGTCGGGACCTTGGAGTGAGATAGTGCGAGGCCGTACACGAGAATCAGGTAAGTGATGGGAAAGGAGCATCGCTTGTTGCTCTTAAATGTTTTTTTTCCAAGCATTTCCTCTGGTTTGGGATTGGGATAGAGTAGATTTGCACCCGGAAGGCATTTTTGTTTTTTGTTTTTTACATCAGTCCGATTCTGTCAGGTCCGAAACCAAGAATGACATCTGGCTGTCCTTCCAAGCTGAGTTCTTTATTGTTTCATACCTATAGACAGAATCTTGCCAGACTGAAGACTCCACTATATGCATCTATCATAGACTCTGGGAACTATTAAGGAGGGACTGTCTTCAGCCTCTTTCTCTCACACGTGATTTCTGTGCTGAGTTGCCTCTTACTCTTCTGGAATCCACCCTTTCCAGTGGTGGGATTCATTTTTTTTTACTACTGGTTCTGTGAGCATGGCTTAGTGGGCGTGGCATGGCCTGGTGGGTGTGGCATGGCGGATGTGGCAGGGGAAGGATACTGTAAAATCTCCATTCCCACCCCACTTCAGGGGAAGGATACTGTAAAATCTCCATTCCCACCTCACTCCAGGAGAAGGATACTGTAAAATCTCCATTCCCTCCCCACTTCAGGGGAAGGATATTGCAAAATCCCCATTTCCTCCCAATCAGCTGGGACTCGGGAGACAGAGAATAGAAGGGGGCGGGGCCAGTCAGAGGTGGTATTTACCAGTTCTCCAAACTACTCAAAATTTCCGCTACCAGTTCTCCAGAACTGGTCAGAACCTGCTGAAACCCACCTCTGACCCCTTCCCTCCTGGGGAGCCACTTCCATACTACATTCCATCACAGATTCATGCAGTCCAGCTTTGCCGAGTGGCCCAATTTTACCCAGAGCGGTTCTCAGCCGAGCAGGTTCTGCAGGCTCTATGGCCACAAGACCACCAGAGCAGCCAGGCAAAGTAGCCAGGTTAGCTCGTGAACTTTGGCAGAAGGTAGTTATTAAGCTGTTTTCTAGATAACTTCTAACAAGGTTCCTTCCTCGACCCCCGTCCCATATGCACCCCATGTAATTTACCTTTCTCCTGTGGGTGAATAATTGAGTGCAGTGACCTTTCTGGAATTAAGTATTCAATAGTGAGAGTAAATCACGCCGTGGCTTAACCTGCCCAATGAGTAGGGGTTGTATTTGCAATTTGTCTCCGTAATCATACAAGGCCTTCCCGTTGCTGCATGGCTAAAGTTGAGCCTCATTTATCACGGAAAATGGGACTTGCCCTTTGCTCCTCCTTTTTCTTCTCGCAATAAAATGCCCGGCATCTCCAAATTTGCATATTTTCATTAACGATGAGGGAGGGAGGGATCAATTAAACCAAAAGAGAACCAAGATGAGTGCTTCACTCTTGAACAAAGGTGGTTGAGACGGTGTCAGGTAAGGAGGATTTCCCCCCTTGATGCGTTGTGCATCTAAGGCAGTGGTGAAATTCAATTTTTTTTACTACCAGTTCTGTGGGCGTGGCTTGGTGGGCGTAGTGTGGTTTGGTGGGTGTGGCTTGGCTTGGCTTGGCTTGGCTTGGCAGGCGCGGCAGGGGAAGGATACTGCAAAATCTCTAGCCATGAAACGATTCCATCTCTAAGAAACTTTCTATGAAAAGGTCAACCTTCCTTGGGAGAAAATACGCCGGCCACAACGGTGAGCGTACAAGAACTCCAAGAAGCAGCTACTGACAGACGATCCTGGCAAAATTGCATTCATTGGGTCTCAAAGAGTCAGAATCAATTGAACAGCTGGAAAAAAAAACAAAACAGCAACAGCGGTCAGATGACAAGTTGCTTCCTTCACATGGAAAATCTGGCGTGATGCTGCTGCTTTTTCATTTTGCGCACCCCTCCCCCGCCCTCGAAAAGCCATTCATAACCGAGTTTCTCTTTGTGAAGATCTGTAGATAAATCCAAGGCAGCCTGCCAAACACAGTCGCGTCTCTTGGCAATCTATAGTCCTTTAACATAATTATATTCTTGCGAGAGATAAATCTAGGCGAAGAGGAATCTAAAAAGGAAAAGGAAAAAATTTTCAACCTGAGGAGCGAAGAGAGAGGGACGGAGAGAGGGGACTAGAATTTTCTTCTGATACTCCGGCTAATTGGTGATGCAGAAACTGTTGCGGAGAGTGGCTGGGATTCCCGAGTGTGTATGCACATGTGCACGCGTGCATTTCTTGTGAGTACCCTTGTGTGACTCAGGTACGGAGTTAAAAGTGACAGATGGTGAGGTTTTGACAGATCTGAAATGTTGTGCATGGTATTGATGAAGAAGGAAGGAGACATGCCACGAACTGTCAGTGATTTCTCCTCTCACTCCACACATCCTGTTCTACCCTTGAGTATGACATCTTCCTCCTCGATAGCTACTGGCTATTATTCCATGTTTGATTGACAGAGAAAGAAGAATCGCTGTCTGGAGCCTTTCTACAAGCAATCCGGGACTCTTAAAGTATGGAATATCGTTTCTCCTCTAAGTATTTGATGGGTCAAATGCAAAGAATCAGGATCTCGCGTTAAGCTCCAGTTAAGCTGATTTATTGTTCATCCCTACACACAAGAATCTAGTCAAGTGATGGTCAACACTAATTTGAAGCTAGAAAAGAGTCAGCGGAATTCAAGAGAGGTTGGACCATTTGTGGGAACGTAATGATTCTAGGCTGATTCCTCTCTTGACTCCGTCCCCAGGCACTGCCTGTCCTCCTTCTACAGGTGAGGAAACTACCACTATCCCACCTAACTTCCCTCCCAATGTCTTCACTCTCTTCTGCATTTCCAGAAGACTGTCATGCCCCCGTCGGAGCCTGAATCTGCGGGGGAAGACAAGCTGGAACTGGAGCCGACAGAGATTGAGGGAGAAGCTTGGTTGGCTTTGGAGGAAAAAGGGGAAGGGCAGGGCCAGTCAGGCCAGGGACTTTCAGGATGAGGACAGCTTGTAGGCAGGGAGGAACAGACCAAGAGAGACTTAGCAGTGAACACGAGAACTAGACCGCGATAGTTTTTTGTGCGTTGACAAAAACTGGAAACATGATTTCTCACACGCACACATACACAAACAAAGCCAGTTTCCCTCTGCCAGTTTTCCTCCTCGAGGTGCCCAGAGACCTTCTCCTGGTTTGAACAGGTTGTTCTTTAACGTTGAGGGGAAGCTACCTTTCATCCAGATCCTTTCTTTGAAAACTTTTATCTCCTCCTTTCCTCAGACACAGGGGACCCTTTTCAGAAACTGTGTGTTCTGACCTAGGCTTCCTGAGACAGTAAAAAGCACACAATTAGTCCCCAAAACCCTCTTTTTATTTCAACGGCTGTGAATTCTGTTCATTCCCAGCCCGGGATGAGTTACAAATAGTTTGTGAATAGTCCGACAGAAGTCTGCCACAGTCCTTCGGGATAAGGCTGATAAGCACCCACCTTTATCTCCCTTGAAACGCTGCCAAAGACCTAATTGGCAATTAGCTTTGCAAGGCCAAACGGAGCACAGAGTCAAAACGGAGCTTCAAAATTTAAACCGACCAGAACGAACAAAGTTGCTTCCTGCAAAGGCTCATATGCCTTTGCTCCTCCTTGATGTCTTATGGGAGGGGCTAATCATCTCCAAGCCTTACTCCCGTGTCACCCCTTTTGTCTTAACTGTTCTTGCCTTCTGGCAGCTCTGTGCATGCGCGCACTGGGAACAGGCTCTCCTGTTTCTCTGCCTCGCTGACGTCAGACTCTGGAGGCTCCGGAGTCAGCACATAACTCCCAGATGGCCCTGGCCCCCTCTCTGCCACTGATGCAGAGCCCTCATCCTAGCCTTCCTCAGACTCCAGGACTGGCCCATGTTCCTCCCCAGCCTCCTCACTGTCCGACTCTGCTGCCAGCTCCGCAGACTGCCAGCAGACCACAACACTGTGCCTTCTAAACATCACTGTGTACACGCAAAGAAGGGAATGCTGGGGAGAGGCCTAAGCAGCACGCAAATAAATAAAATTCTCATCCGAGACCCTTAGAGCACCCTGAAAATCTAATTGTGAGTGTAACAGAGTTACACCTCTCTAAAAAGTGCTCAGAGGCATAAGAATGGAGAGGCAAATGAGAGGAGAGACGTAGGATTTCTGCCTGTCACGGTGAGGTTAATGACAGTAATTGTATTATGACCTTTAAATTAAAGCCTTCACACTGAAAAGGGATGCACTGTTTTCTCCCCCCCACCCCAAAAAAGTTTTTATTTGAAACATTCAACATTCTTAGGCTATGTTTCCATAGCAAATATTGAGGGCTGGACTTTAATTGGATAGCTCCCAGCTTTCTAAAAGGATTAGGCTAGATGAGACAGACTTTCATCAAATATTGCTGTAGGACATTGAATCACCTCTGTAGAAAATGAAGCGGTTGGGTCTCGCTTCTCTTGTGGAAAAGATCTCAGCTGGTCACTTAAGGGACCACAACATCCCAATCTTGCCTCTTGCTCTTTTTGGAAGCTAGATCGATCTGAAATCAGAGTCTCCGTTTGCGGTTTTTGCAACAGTTTGAGGCGGACTTAAGCTGTTTATTAGCTTCAGGGTCTTTCGAGGCGTTGTCTTGCATATGAAACTACCAGTCAGCCTACTACAGCAATCCTGCTTTGTGTCCCATGGCTACAAGAGCCCCCTTTAGCTGAGATTACAGATGGAGCGTGATCCTTTTCAATGTCCATTGAAGAGAATATTTGTAGCTCAAGGTTGAACTCTGGGATCCTGGGTGCTCTCTGAGCTTGGTTAGTTCATTGCAGGCATTTCATTACCCAGTTAGGTAATATCATCAGTTCCAGAAGGGAGAGGGCTTTGCTCTCTCTGTATATGTGTACGGGTGACAAAGGAAGGCATACAAAGCAAATTGAAAGTCTCCTTCAAGCGTCTGGATAGCGACACCACCTCCTGGGAAACCCTGGCACAAGACCGATTGACATGGTGTACGCTGATCCACCAAGGCTGCCAGACATCTGAGGACCGAAGGACAACCACATCACAAGAGAAGCGAGCTGTCAGGGTTCCAAGGAACACCCCCAACGAAAGAAAACTCCCAGACTTGAGTTTCCTCAAAGTTCCATTTTATTAGAGATGTCATATTGGCACATCTGGGAAAACCTGAATCTGAAAGCTTCCAGGTTTTCTCCACCCAACGGAAAGTCCAAGTCCCTACCCAGCACCAATATGCCCATCACACAGTCCAATCCAAGCAACGTCCCAACTGGAGATGCCTCCCAGTTCCAGCTGTCCAAGTGCAGGGCAAGATGTCCTTGACTCTCTGAGAAAGGAATGTTATTATGACTATATATCACCCTGGCTCCATACTAGGGGTGAAATCCCGCAGGTTCTGACAGGTTCTGGAGAACCGGTAGCGGAAATTTTGAGTAGTTATGGAGAACCGGCAAATACCACCTTTGGCTGGCCCCTGAGTGGGGTGGGAATGGAGATTTTGCAATATCCTTCTCCCAGGAGTGGGAAGGGAATGGGGATTTTGCAGTATCCTTCCCCTGCCACGCCCACCAAGCCTTAGCAGCCACCTGCCGACACATAGTGGACAGCCCACAACCTGTTAGATGTCAAGGTCCTCTTCGGACACGATGGACGAACATCATCATATACCAGCAGCTTGCCCTGTCAGGGATGGTAGGAATAATCTCGGTGGTTCCTTGATTAGGATGTTGTTTACTGGGATGCTAGCTCCTTGATTGGGATGTGGCTTATTGCTTGGTGTTAATTTCTACTTATCTCTGTGTTGATTGCTGGTCAGGAGGTGTTGTGGCCTTTTAGCTTGTTAATTGTCTCTTTTAAAATGGTAGGTAGATGTTGTTTATCTCTATTGCCTGTTGATGGCTGATTTGTCTGAGTGCCAGGCTTCCAGGAATTCTCTAGCATTTTTGGCTTGGTCTAGGACTGGGGAGTTTCCCACCCCTGGAAGTTCCTTGTGGTCCTCACTTTAATCCTGGCAAGCTAGTAAAAAAAAATGATGCCCTTCCTAGTGACTACTTTGTTCTGATTGTGTATCTGGCTTCTGGCGCTTTTGTCTTTGTTCACTCTGTCTTGTAACTTAGAAGCATCTTATCTTAAATGATACTATAAGCAATTGTGGAACCTCTGTGAGAAAAGAGATGGACTTTTGTTGCAAGATACTTATCAAAGATCTTCATACCATGCCATTTTCAGGCAGTGTCATACCTGAGCCATCCAGCTCATTTTGAATTTCTCAACCAGCTTCTCATTATAGCTGTAAATCTCCCATGGTCGCGTCAAGCTGCCACGAGCCAGTGGAATTTCTGGAGTGGGATAGTTGGTACCTAACGATGCTACCTCCTAAAACTGGCTAAAGTGTAAAGCACAGCAGTTGCAGTTCTTCCTTACATCTGAGGCTAACTTGAGAGAAAATGGACCATTAGGGTAGTTATTTCTGAAATAACTTCCTAAGGGAGGGAAAGCGTTGCACCAGTTCCGTGGTCAGCCAGAATTAATAGACCAAATCTTGGACGACAGGGGATAGCAGTCTCTTACCTTGCTTTCATCTCTTGCTGAAAAAGTAACTCCAGATATTCCTCTCCAACTAGGCCACAAGAACAGTGTCAAAGATGGTTACGTAAGGGGGGGAAAAAAGAGAGAGAGAGCTGCAGACTGGTGTGGGAAGCCATGCATATTTGCAAGGGTTGATATGTATGCATAATGTCCTGTACAAGGTAGAGAGAAATGGTTCGGATAATGAGACAGTGTCTCCTCCATCTGGGGACCTGTGTTTAATTTATTTGTTCATCTAAAAGATTTATAGCAAGCCACTCAAATACAGATTGATCTCCAAGGCAGCTTATATTACTATTGAAAACAACCCCATTCCACAGTACAATTCATTAAAATATTTAACAGGCCAAATCAAACAACTGCTACTACGGCGGAAAACCATTATATTCAAATGTCATTACAAGGCAGAGTAGAAGAAAAGGGTCGGGCAAGGAATGGCAAGAGGAAGAGGCTGTTCCGAGAGGAAGAGGATGTTCATAATCAGATGGTTAACCTGGTTTCCTTCAGAGGGGCTGACCCCAGTAGCTGTGAATTCAGTTTAACATCTCAAGATTTAGTACGGCTTGGTTTAAATCTCATTTCTGGACTTCCAATGAATGAAGACCATCTCTTTTGTGAAAGCTGCCATTAATATGTGGAATGGATTTATGGTTTAGACACAACTGGAAGTTATAACTGGCCCCTCCCAAAAAAGGGAACTTATGACCTAGATCAGAAATTTGGATATTTGTGGACATGCACACCCCCACACACCACATTTCAAGCACTCAACAACATTGCCACTTTTATATTTATGGCTACACATAGCCTCCTACAGTCACAATGACCACATTTTACAACCGTTTCGTCAAAAGTTGACACTTCCGATTTTCAGCCAAACCATGCCCATAGTAAACCATGGCTTTGCTTAGTATTTGTGGTGTTTGCTTAACCACCACCACAACAAAAGGTCATAAAATACAACCCTTGGGTAAGACCAAAGCAACCAGACTCCATTAGAGTTGTAACTCAAGGACTACCTGTATGTCAAGCGCCCAGGAAATCCGGAGATTCAGGCAGTTCAAATGAGTATAAATATTTATTGCAAGCTTCAGCTCTCTACAAGAATCTGACCAACTAACTAACAGTCAAGGGAAATGAGAAGGAGATAAGGGAGGCATTCAAGGTGGGATGGGCTTAGATGTCTTGTGGGTGTGCAGGGACTCGTGACTGATGACACGTTTGACCCCTCCCTCAGGCTCAACCTGGTCACCATCTAGATCAGTGTTTCTCAACCTTGGTAGCTTGAAGATGGGTGGACATCAACTCCCAGAATCTGGGAGTTGAAGTCCACCCATCTTCAAGCTTCCAAGGTTGAGAAACACTGATCTAGATCTATATTTCTCTTTGGTGTTTCAATGACAGTCAGATCCTAGAAGCTCAAAGGAATGACCAGATGGTGTGTTTGGATTTTAATTGCTCTTCGTTTGATCCCATGCAGTTCCTTCAGCTTCCCCAGCAAATGTGTCTGCTGAAGCCGTGAGTTCCACTCAGATGCTTTTGACATGGTCAGCCGTGCCCGAACCTGAGCAAAATGGGCTCATTCTGGGTTATAAGGTAGGCACCTACACCCAAATATTGTCCCCCCCCATTTGTCTAAAGCAGCTTATCTCCACCTTAGCTACTTCAAGCATGACTGGCTGGGGAATTCTGGGAGTTGAAGTCCACCCATCTTAAAGTTGTCCAGGTTAAGAAACATTGCTCTAAAGCTATTTTAACTTCTGTCATCATCTTCGTACATACTAGAACAAAAACTCAAGGTTTTGTAGCCTTGGTTAAGTCCGAACAGCTCATGAAGTTGTGCTCCTCTTATTAGGAAGGACGTCACTCCCTGAGGAAGAGTTTTGCTCCTTCTCCAGACCCTTTGATCAAAACATTTTTGTTTCCCTCTGTAGATCTTGTACAAGGCCAGAGACGTGCAAAGTCAACCAAGCAACCAAGTGGTCCGAGGGAACCACACCCTTTCGGTCCTGCTCGCTGGCCTGCAGAAGTACGTGGTGTATGAGATTCAGGTGCTGGCCTTCACCCGCATTGGAGACGGGGTTCCCAGCAATCCGCCGGTCACTGAGCGAACGAAGGATGATGGTGAGTGTGTGTTTGTGTGTCAGTGTGTGCCTGTTGTGGCCTGCCAGTGGCCAGCAGAGCTGGCAGTAGATTCGGACAGTGAGGAGGTTGGGGAGGAACATGGACCAGTCCTGGAGTCTGGGGAAGGCTCGGACGAGGGCTCTGAGTCAGAGGCAGAGAAGGGTCCAAGGCTATCTGGTAGTTCTTTGCTGCCTCCGGAGTCACTGGAGTCTGACATCAACAAGGCAGAAGAACAGTGTGAGCCTGTACCCAGTGCGCGCATGCGCAGAGCTGCCAGGAGACAGGAACAATTAAGGAAACAGGGTCGACTTGGGAGTAAGGCTTGGAGATGATTGGCCCCTCCCATAAAACATAAAAGAGAAGCAAACGAGACGTGAGCTTTTGCAGGAAGCAGTTAGTTCATCTGGCCAGTTCAAGATTTGAAAATTCTGTTTGTGACTCTGTGCCAAGTTTGGCCTTGCCCTGCGTCTGGAAATTAGCTCTCTGGCAGCATTCCAAGGGAGATAGGTGGATGTTGATAACCTTCCTCTGTTTATCAAGCCTTGTGGACTGTATATGAAAGTAATTTACAGTCGTATAAATAAAAGAGGTTTTGCAGGACTAAGATTGTGCTTTATACTTTCTAAGGAAGCCTAGGTCCCATCTGGGACTTTCCAGCTTCCACAAACCGTCTCCATTCACTGTGTGCACTCTAAGGAGAATGAGTTGGTAGCATCTCATCTGGATAGTACAAATAGACTGGACAACTATTTGTCTGGGGTGGTGTAAGGCTGCAGCCTTGAGAAGAGGGTTGGACTAGAAGACCTCCAAAGTCCCTTTCAACCCGAGCATTCAATGTTCTATATTGATTACAGATTTAATCTTAAAAAGCTGTTTTTTTTTTCTCTCCTCGTATCAACAGCTAACGCTCCTTTAACTTTCAGTCAAGCGTCTGTTCCCCCAAATCGTCACCTTGTTTTAAAAATATTGGACAAAAAGGCCACTTCACTTTTGAAAGCCTGGCATTTTACAGCCAGCTCCAAGCCCTAAAGGAAACTTTTACAGTCCAATTACGAACTCTTACCGAAATGCAACCCTACCAATAAAAAAAAAAGAACCAAAAATCTTCTGGTATAACTGGACGTGATAAACAGACTTTGCCGTGATTGAACGAGAGTGTAATGCAGGTTCATATACCACAAACGGGCCTTCCTATCAGCCTTTGACAGAAGAATAACAATGTGACCTTTCCGTTATAAAAAAAAATATAAACATTTAGTATTAGTCGCAAATACCTTTCCTGAGCATGAAAATTCATTTTTAGAATTTGACGTCTCGAAAAAAAAAGTGGAGCTTACTGCAGTTCCTGGTTGAAGGAACCTAGATTCGTTAGCTGGAGAGATAGAGATGCGGGCATAATTTTTTTAATGGAAAGAGTTATCCAACTTTCCTAGATTCTTGGAAAGGTATTAGTTAAGTCCTACTTAATGGAAGAAGAACACTGTCAAGGTTCCAAAGAACACCCCCAACGAAAGAAAACTCCCAGGCTTGAGTTTCCTCAAAGCTCCATTTTATTAGAGATGTCATATTGGCACATCTGGGAAAACCCGAATCTGAAAGCTTCCAGGTTTTCCCCGCCCAAAGGAAAGTTCAAGTCCCTGCCCAGCACCCACATGTCCATCATGTGGTCCAATCCAGTGGTGAAATCCAATTTTTTTTACTACCAGTTATGTGGGCGTGGCTTGGTGGGCGTGGTGTGGCTTGGTGGGCATGGTAGGGGAAGGATACTGTAAAATCTCCATTCCCATCCCACTCCAGGGAAAGGATACTGCAAAATTTCCATTCCCTCCCCACTCCTAGGGGAAGGATATTGCAAAGTCTCCATTCCCACCCCAATCTGGGGCCAGCCAGAGGTGGTATTGGCCAGTTTTCCCAACTACTCAAAATTTCCACTACCGGTTGTCTGAATTGCTCAAAATTTCCGCTACCGGTTCTCCAGAACCTGTCAGAACCTGCTAGATTTCACCCCTGGTCCAATCCAAATACCATCCCAACTGGAGATGCCTCCCAGTTCCAGTCATCCAGGTGCAGGGCAAGATGGCCTTGACTCTCTGAGAAAGGAATGTTATTATGACTATACATACCCTGGCTCCATACAATCCCCCCTCCCAGTTTCCCACAGCACTAAATGTGGGCAGGCCTGAAGGCCCAACGAAAAAGATGGCTTCCAGGCCTGACAAGCACAGGTGGAGCGACTTCAACAGTCTGAGCTGCCCACCAATCTGTACCAGCATCTCACAGTCCCAGATTCTGAAGGAACTTGGAGGTTCTGAACTTTGCAATTCAGAAAGCTCATCTTATTTTTTTTTTAAAAAAAAAGCCATTAAAATGCACACTTAGGTTAATAAACATTTCCAGAAATGCATTTGGATTATGCTTTTCCCCGGTACTTTGTTCATCTAATCCTTAGAAGCGCCCCAAATGATGGGTCAGAGCTCTGAAGTCTGACTTTGAGAAGAACATTGCCCCGGTGACTTTCTGACAACGGGGGAGACTTGAAGCTAACCTTCATCTACCACATGCTGCTTTTCGCTCTCTCTCTCCGTTACAGCTTTTTTCCCCAAAGAAGTTTCCCCAGAACAGCTCACGGCTACTGACATCCCATAATAGAACTGAAACGCAAGCAAAATAAACAACGGGAGATCTCTATCCTTCCTCCCAGATTAGGGGAGAAGAAATGTGGGCCAGAATCCGAGTTGCGTAGAGGCTGTAGCAGTTCCCAATGTTGCCACCGAGGGGGTCAATTTAGATGTGATAGAAAAACAAATATTGTATCCACGGGAAGCAATTTTGCATTAACTGTGTTGAATTAACTTGATTGAACTCAACAGAAAACTATCTTAATAGAAGAGAATATTTGTAGCTCAGGGTTGAACTGTGGGGTCCTTGGTACTCTCTGAGCTTCGTGGTTTTCTTGCAGATGTTTCTTGACCCAACTAACACCATCAGTGCTAGAAGGGAGAGGGGTTTGCAGAGTTGAGGGGGAGGAGGAGGAGGAGGAGGAGGAGGAGGAGGAGGAGGAGGAGGAGGTCTATGGGTCCTTGATGTTCTCTGAGCTTGGTAGTTAAGTAACATCATCAGTGCTAGAAGGGAGAGAGGTTTGCAGAGAGGAGGAGGAGGAGGAGGACTAGGGGTCCTTGGTGTTCTCTGAGCTTGGTAGCTTTCCTTCTAGCACTGATGATATTGTCTAGTTGGATCATAAAACATCTGTAAGAAAACAACCCAACTCAGCGAGCCCCAAGGCTCCACAGAAAATCATAGCCCTGAGTAGGTTCTTTGCCCTGGATCTGCTTATTTTTCGAAATGAGGGTCCAATTTCATCATATGAAGACAAGTCCCTCACCTAAATCCAGAGTTGTTGCCCCTTTGTCCTAGGAGGTTTTTTTTTATGGGACTCAGCACTTCCCAGGATTATTGGAGTAACCTGCTGTTAGCACCCCCCTGGGATGCTGTTGCATGAGATACCAATGAGATGGACAATTAAATGTGTACACACAGTCTGGCTTAGCCTATCTAAGTTAGCTAACAAATCAGAACCTGACCACTTTATCCTTCCTGCAGCCCTGGGTGACAAATGGCTCTATTTGCTCTTCCGTTCCCAAACTCCTGACATAAGCTTGCTTGATTCCTCCCCGATCGGTTTAATTAAAAAACATCCTAGGTAAGAGGAGGGGTGGGATTTGGGCTTAAGGTGCCTCCAGGTTTGCAAATTATCATGAAGTCCCCCTGGTGACCTTGGTGTAGGTAATTTGTCATCTGTGCCCCTTTTCATCCGCTTCCCCACTCTTCCACCCGCCCCTTTGATGCTCACGAGGATCAAGGCGCTCGCGATGGAGTACATGCAATTAGAAGATAATTCAGTTGGGAAGCTAGCAATGTGCCAGGTGAATATTCATGAAACGGAATGATGTAGAAATTAACCTCTCCCTCTCGAGATAATTCAGCGTCTCCATAAGACGCGATATATCCCCCTTCGCCTAATTGGCACCCAGCAGATGCCTTTGGACTACAGCTCCCATGGTTTCCATCTGCCCGGCCAATGTGCCTCCTCGTTGGGAGTTGTGGTCTCCAACATCCAGAGGGCATGAAGTTGAGAATACGGCTGTGATATATGGTGCCAGGACCTTTCCTGTCTGTAGAATGAGGTCCAACCATGAAGCATCTCGCCTGTTGAGAGCTCCAGAGGTCAACCTTCATTTGTTAAAGAACCCACTGTAAATATATTTCTTTGTGACAGACTCTGGATCAGTGGTGGGTTGCTATCGGTTCACCCTGGTTCGGGCGAACCAGTAGCAGCAGTGGTGGGAGGCTCCGCCCACCCACACAGAAGCGTGCGTGCGCCTACAAGCAAACTGGTAGCAATGGGTTTTGAAACCTGCCCCTGCTCTGGATATGCATTAGCTGAAGGGCTTCAGGCTAGGCCCGTGAATGCTAGAGATTGAGTCTAGAACGTCCTTCTGCAAAGCAGGATGTTTATACCAAAAGCCAAGAGCTGGATATCTTTGAACAATTCAGCAGCTCGCCATCATTTATGGCAGGGGTCTCCAACCTTGGCAACTTTAAGCAAAGCCGGCTGAGGAATTCTGGGAGTTGAAGTCCACAAGTCTTAAAGTTGCCAAGTTTGGAGACCCCTGATTTACGGTATTGTTTTGGGTTTCTTGCAGTCCCTGGTCCCCCAGTGCGGTTGGTATTTCCCGAAGTGAGGCTGACGTCAGTGCAAATTATGTGGCAACCCCCCGAGGAACCAAACGGGATCATTCTTGGTAAGTAAAAGTGGGAAGGAAAAGAAGAGCATTCGAACGACCTTCTCAAGACGGGCTCAAGGTCAAAGAAACCAAAAGGGACACTTTTTCATATTGCTGGTTAGCGCAAAAATCCCGGTTCCGCTCCACAAAGCCACCATTCCCAATATCGTACACCATTTGCACAAAAGGTTGCTTTTGGGGAACAAAATAATTTCTCGTTCATGTTCCTTTTGGTTGGTTCTGGCTGGCGTGCCTCACATCGTGAGCATCCATTTATCCGCAAGCGTCTTCCAGTTCTTCATTTGAAGGACGCGGTTGACCCATTCAGGAAACCCAAGTTTGCAGTCTTAACAGTTCTTACTTCCAAATATTGAAGTGGTGACATGAGAAAGATTGTGAAGCCTTTCTAGACATTAAAGATGCATCAATAGTTGGTGTCAAAGCATGATTGAGCATTTTAGCAGTGAGTGTGCAAGTGCGGTAAGTCCCCGGGAAGAAAAAATGTTTGGGTTAAACTTAAACCCTTGTTTTAAGGAATATGATTTGGAGGCCCTTAGCAGACACTGATTTTGCATTCCATTTTTCATATACCCTCTTTATGCCTTCTCCTCCTCCACCACCATTACTTCTCCTCCTCCTCCTCCTTCTCTTCCTCCTCCTCCTCCTTCTTATCTTCCTTCTCCTCCTCGTCTTCCATTAATGCTTGTCTCCTTACTCAGACCTTCTCTTTTTCCTCTTCCTTCTCTTCCTCTCTCTCCTCCTCCTTCTCTTCCTTCTTCTCCTCCTCTTCCATTAATGCTTGTCTCCTTACTCAGACCTTCTCTTCTTCTTCCTTCTTGTTCTCCTCCTCCTCTTCCACCAACACCATTCCTCCTCCTCCTCCTCCACCTCCACCACCATTACTTCTCCTTCTCCTTCTCCTCCTCCTTCTTCTCTTTCTCCTTCTCTTCCTCCTCCTCCTCCCCCTGTTCCATTAATGCTCGTCTCCTTACTAGGACCTTTTCCTTCTCCTCTTCTTCCTTCTCGTTCTCCTCCTCCTCTTCCACCAACACCATTCCTCCTCCTCCTCCACTACCACCATTACTTCTCCTCCTTCTTCTCTTTCTCCTTCACTTTCTCTTCCTCCTCCTCCTCTTCTACCTCCTCCTCCTCTTCCTTCTGTTCCATTAATGCTTGTCTCCTTACTCAGACCTTCTCGTTCTCCTCTCCTTCCTTCTCGTTCTCCTCCTCCTCTTCCTCCACCACCTCCTTTTCCTCCTCCTCCTCCTCCTCCTCCTCCTCCTTCTCTTTCTCCTTCTCCTTCTTCTCTTCCACCCTCTTCCTCCCTCCTCCTCCTCCTCTTCCTCCACCACCACCATTCCTCCTCCTCCTCCTCCTTCTCTTTCTCCCTCTCCTTCTTCTCTTCCACCCTCTTCCTCCCTCCTCCTCCTCCTCTTCCTCCACCACCACCATCATTCCTCCTCCTCCTCCTCCTCCTCCATCATTAACGCTCATCTCCTGGCTCAAACCTGGTCCTGCTATGCCTGAAGAGCTTTGGAAGGTGACGATGAGTATAAAGCCGGCATTAGTATTCAGAGCGCAAAACCTGCTCCTGCTTGTTTGCTTTGAGGGAAGGAATGACTTAGAGTGACCTAACATTTAATAGACACATTAAACCGTTGCCATTTATTTGGCTCAGAAAGCCGTGGTGCGCCAGCGGATCCTGCTTTTGTTTGAAGGCGGCTTGTAGCGCACCTCTGGATGCTAATTATGAACCACAGATTGTGCCAAAGGACTCATCTAAAGGGGGGGAGGGGCGAGAATCAGGTGCACATATAGGGAAGCCAGACCCAAACAACTGTGGAAAATGAGTAGGGAATTATTGCTTTAAGCAACATATAATAAACCGGCAGTGCGCATATAGCAATATAACCATCGAATGTTTGTTTAGGAATTACGGGAAATCAAGTCCAACTCATTTGGGGGGCACCAGGTTTTTTTTGTTTGTTTGTTTGTTTGTTTTTTGGGAAGGCTGCTGACGTACCCCATTAACTGGGGGACCTTTTGTCAGGTTCGCCTGATTCGCCAGTTGCGCCCCTTTCTTGATCGGGATTCCATGTGCACAGTCACTCATGCCCTCATCACCTCTCGCCTGGACTACTGCAATGCTCTCTACATGGGGCTCCCCTTGAAGAGCACCCGGAGGCTCCAGCTGGTCCAGAATGCGGCCGCGCGGGTAATTACGGGAGCTGCATGGCGCTCCCACATAACACCGCTCCTGCGCGAGCTGCACTGGCTTCCAGTGGTCTTCCGGGTGCGCTTCAAGGTGTTGGTTACCACCTTTAAAGCGCTCCATGACATAGGACCTAGTTATCTTCGAGACCGCCTGCTGCCACCGACAATCTCCCATCGACCCGTGCGCTCCCACAGAGAGAGCCTCCTCGGGGTGCCATCAGCCAAACAATGTAGGCTGGTGACCCCCAAGGGGAGGGCCTTCTCTGTGGGGGCTCCCACCCTCTGGAATCAGCTGCCCCCGGAGATAAGGAGAATCCAAGACCTCGGTGCCTTCCGCCGTGCCCTTAAAACTTTCTTTTTTCAGCAAGCCGGGCTGGCTTAACATATTTTAAAATATTTTAAATTTTTAACTGGTTTGTCATTTTAAACTGGGGCCAAATTAATATATATTCTTTTAATTGTTTTTAATGTTTGTATTGTATGATTTTATCTGGCTGTACACCGCCCTGAGTCCCTTGGGAGAAGGTGCGGTATATAAATTTGAGATAAAATAAAATAAATAAAAATAAACTGCCTTGGGATGGAGGAAAAAAAGCAGGCCAGGAGCTGAATGTTGCTTGCTTCTGGATGGATCAGTTCTTTGGAAAGAGAAAAAGGTTACTTGGAAAACTAACAAAGTCGAAAGAGAAAAGGTTGAATTTTGGAAGCTGACATCTGAAGATCTATGGAGATACTCAATCATCCAAGTCATGGTTGTCCCGACTCCAAAGGTGCTTTTCAAAAGACAACTGAAGAATCTTCTTTGGTAATACAGATACAGATACAGATTAACAGAGTTGGAAGGGGCTTTGTAGGAAGTGGTGAAATTTGTTGGTACCAGTTCTGTGGGCGTGGCTTGGTGGTGGGGGTTAATGTGACTGAGTGGGTGTGGCCAACTTTTTTTTTTAAACTTTTAAAACCATTTTTTCTAAAAGCATTTTAAAATGCTTTTAAAAGCCTCTGATGATCCCAGCTGAGTTGCCTGATCGGCAGAGGCTTTTTTTTTTCTTTTAAAAACATTTTTTCTTACAACCTCTTCAGCCGAAGAGGTTGCAAAAAAAAATGCTTTTAAAAGCCTCTGATGATCCCAGCTGAGACGCGCGATCGTCAGAGGCTTTTTTTTTTTTTTTACTTTTAAAAGCATTTTTCGGCCGAAGAGGTTGTAGAAAAAATGCTTTTAAATTTTTTTTTAAAAAAGCCTCTGATGATCGCGCAGCTCAGCTGGGCATGGGGGGGGGGGGCAGGAATTTTTGCTACTGGTTCTCCGAACTGCCCGCCGCCATCGCTACCAGATCAGGCGATCCGGTCCAAACCGGGAGCATTTCACTCCTGCTTGTAGGTCATCTAGTCCAACCCCCCGCCCAAGCAGGAGACCCTACACCATTTTTGACAGCTGGCAGTCCAGTCTCTTCTTGAAAGCCTCCAGTGATGAAGCTCCCACAACTTCCAAAGGCAACTTCTGTTCCATCGGTTGATTGCTTTCACTGTCAGAAATAATTTCTCCTTATTTCCAGGTTGAATCTCTCCTTGTTCAATTTCCATCCGTTATTCCTTGTCTGGCCTTCAGGTGCTTTGGAAAATAGCTTGACCCCCTCCTCTCTGTGGCAGCCCCTCAAGTATTGGAAGACGGCTATCATGTCTTCCCTGGTCCTTCTCTTCACTAGACTAGCCATGCCCAGTTCCTGCAACCGTTCTTTGTATGTTTTAGCCTCCAGACCCCTCATCATCTTTCTTGCTCTTCTCTGCACTCTTTCTAGAGAAGCTAAACATTTCAAGGAGAAAAGAAAAAAGAAAGAAAGAAAGTCCAGTTGCCTTTTGAAAAGCACCCTTGGATTGACCCCTCTGACTCAACAGGAACTGGAGAATTCTCAATTCCTGTATAAATATTTCTGAATCTCTGAATCATTTTCCCTTGGAGGGCAGCTCGATTAGCCTTCCATTTAAAAGAGGTCGGCACACTGATTGCCTGTCTCCACTCAACTCTGAAAATACCCCTATATATAGATTATTTTTTTTGGCCTTATGATGTTCTTTACGTGTTTAGCGATGTTTTGACTCCTGTTTTATTCCAACTTTCTATTCTTCATGTCTTAATGGCCTTTAAAACTCCTTTTGCATTTATTGCTGTCTTGCTCCTACAGCCCGGGGGCATTCATTCATTTCTCCTTGAACACTTTCCATTTACCTCTTATCGATTTTCCCTTGTTTGAGTTCCCCTGGTCTTGTAGAAGTTTCCCATCCCAGTGTTTTTCCAAGGAAGCCACTGGAACTCAAGTGCCTTTTGAAGGCTGATTTCTTAAACTATGGTTTTTGACCAATTTGGAGACTTCAATGGCAGATTTTCATATTTCACCGACAATTTCTTTTCGCCGGCTCCAGGCTCAGATTGACTTAAATGTAGAATTGACAAAGGCTATTTCAGTTATTTTTCATGCTTTGAAATTGGCTTATTTTTTCCCCCGACTATATTTCTAGAGCCAAACAAAATCTTAATGGGGGCCAGTAAATTGTTATATCTGTTATATTTCTATTACTTGAAAAAAATTATTAAAAAATCCTGCAATTTTGCTTTTCAGCAAATGACCCAAAGTTTAAAAGCTATTCCATGGTGTTTCTTTTTTGGAGCAGAAAGATCGAGATGAGGAGTTTAAAATCTGGGATAACCTAATCTGCTAACTTTCCTGGTGTTTAGATGAAGTTCCTTCTGCATTAGTGGCATAATAATAATAATAATAATAATAATAATAATAATAATAATAATAATGTGTTTTCAGAAACAAAACCTGTGATGAACATTTTCCAAACATTTCTCACTGAATTACAGAGTTAATTTTACAATTTGGGGAGTCAAATCTGTGTTTTCCTACCAAACATCAACCTTGAAGAAATCAGATTGTACAGATTGTACAGTCCTCAACTTACGACCACAATTGAGGCCAACATTTCTGTTTCTAAGTGAGACATTTGTTCAGTGAGTTTTGCCCCATTTTACAATCTTTCTTACCACCGTTGTTAAGTGAATCACAGCAGTTGTTAAGTTAGTAACATGGTTGTTAAGTGAACTTGTCTTCCCCATTGACTTTGCTTGTCAGAAGGTCGCAAAAGGTGATCATATGACCTTGGACAGTGCAACCATCATAAATACAAGTCAGTTGCCAGTTGATCATCTGACCGTGGGGATGCCACAGCGGTCATAAATGTGAAAAACGTCCATAAGTCACTTTTTTCAGTGCCGTTGTAACTTCAAACAGTCACTAAAATGAACAGTTGTAAGCCAAGATGTCAACTCGCAAAGCATTCCTGGCCTGCTCTCGAGTTGCCATAGGCAAGGGAGATGGGAAACCGACGAAGCAGTATGGCAGCCAAAGACAGGAGCACATTCCAGACATATCTTTCTCAAGGCTGTCTCCCAGGGTTACCCACAGTGGCCAGAGGGGAGTGATCTCTACAACCCGCAAAATTGCTCCATTGGTGAATGTGATTGATGACACACCCTGGGGGAAGGTCAGAAACAGGGTCATGTTTGGGGCCATAAATTATGTGGGGTCAAAGTTGGCTTAGCTCCTAATAAATAACTGGATTTCTTTTGAAGTTTGGCTGGAGGCTCATGATTTAACCCTGACGCGAGGACTACCTGTAATTTTTCCAATGAAATTTCCAGGCCTCTTTAGCTGGCTTCTTCCTTCCTCTTTTTCTGAGGAACATTTTGGGACTTCTGCACCAAGAGCAGTTAGATTGAGAAAGACAACTCACGCTAGACTTCAGACAAAGTCTACTTCCTCAGATCTGACTTATCAAGGATTCACGATGTGTAACCTGGGCAGGCGGTGTAGCATTTTGAATGGATAAATCTAAAGATATTACCGCCTGGTTTTCTCTTTTTCTCTCTGAAGTTCCCCTACAGTTCCCCAAAGTTCCTAGTTAATGTTCTCTGAAGATTAAACTTGTTTAATGCAAATATCTAACAGCACCACCTGGTTGCTAATACTCCTATTAGTGTTTCGCAGATTTTCAGGGGACTTCGTTGCTCTTCCTTAAGCTAACCGTAAGTTTCTTATGCAAATGGGTAGCTTCGAGTTGCCCAAATAATATTGATGAGAAAGGTATCTAATAGGTTGATCCACTCACGGAGGGATTGTCACCAGCTTCTTGTTCATCAAATGCATTTGCATTTATTTAAGCCCGGTGCCTAAGCTGAAGAGCAGAGGATGACATTTTTAATGGATTTCAGCTTAAGCCAGAATTGTCACATTATTTGCGACAACTTGTATGTAACTAAGTGCATCAGCTGAAGTTTAAACACAGAGCTGGGATTATAATTTTGAAACTCATCTAGTGTTGCGATCCAATGAAAAGCATATCCGAGCTTTTGAGGGGTTTTTTCTTTCAGTCTTTGCCGAGCCTTTGATTTGATTTGATTTGATTTGATTTTATCATCCATGCACACCCATAGACGAGCAATTATCTTGCAGCTTAACAGTTTTAGTTCTAGCTTACAGCTCTGGCACCCTGGTGAAGCCACGTGCTTAGATGCCCAATTTACAGTGCTGGCTTTGAAAAAAATATATGCATGGCCCCCACCAATGGACCCCATCACTTATCTGTGTCCTGTTGTGACCTAGGCCCAAGTAGTTATTACCAGACACAACCAGTCCTAAACAAACATATTTTATTAGAACAGCTGATAAGATGATTCATTCTCATCTTAGTCCAAATTAATTCCAAAACAAGTTCTTCAGAAACAGTCCTTCGGCCTTATCACCAACCTTGGTCTTCTTTGGCACCCTGCCAAAGGCTTTTCTTGGCAAAACCCCAGGAAGTTCAGAAGCAAGAGACACCGACAAGAAACAAATGTGTCAACATTGCTTTCCTACAAAGATCCCAAGAGCTGTTGCTGCTCTTTTAAACCTTCTGGGAAAGGCCAATCATCTCCTGGCCTTACTCCCGAGTCGTCCTTTTTGCTTCAGCTGCTCTTGCCTTCTGGCAGCTCTTCTCATGCATGCACTAGGAACAGGCTCCTCCTGTTCCTCTGCCTCTCTACTGTCAGCCTCTGGAGGCTCTGGAGTCTGCGCATCACTCCTAGATGACCCTGGCCCCATCTCTGCCTCTGAGACAGAGCCTTCATCTGGGCCTTCCCCAGACTCCAGGACTGTCCCATGGTCCTCCCCAGCCTCCTCACTGTCTGACTCCACTGCCAGGTCCGCAGGCTGCTGGTGGACCACAACGTGTCCTCACGGTCACCTGAATAGCACAAATGGACGTGGAACCTTCTGGGAACTGCTGCAGATAAATCTCCAAGTGGTTTCAATGACTCTCTAAAAGGATGCAAATGACCAGCTCTGTCTGCAAAAAGTATAAATCCTTCCATTCCCCACCATCCAGTCAGAGCTGAAGAAGCTTCTTGGACGAGAAGTGAAATGTCTTCAAAGAAAAACCAGAGAGTCCAGTTGCCTCTTGAAAAAGCACCTTTGGGACAATTGTGACCTGGATGACTGAGAATCTCCGTAAACATCCTTCTGCTGGTTTCCATCCATGGTCTTACTGTCTTGCTTCCATTCTCCCTTGTAATATATAATGAGGGATGTGGTGGCTCAGTGGCTAAGACGCTGAGTTTGCCGATCGAAAGTTCGGCAGTTCATCCGTTTGAATCCCTAGTGCCACATAACGGGGTGAGCTCCCATGACTTATCCCAGCTTCTGCCAACCTAGCAGTTCGAAAGCAGGTAAAAAATGCAAATAGGAAAATAGGGACCACATTTGGTGGGAAGGTAACAGCGTACCATGCGCCTTTGGCATTGAGTCATGCTGGCTACATGACCACGGAGACGTCTTCGGGCAGCGCTGGCTCTTCGGCTTTGAAACGGAGATGAGCACCGCCCCCTAGAGTCGAGAACGACTAGCACATATGTGCGAGGGGAACCTTTAATTACCTTTTATTACCTTTTAATATATAATTATATAGTTGAATGGAGATCTGGAGACCATCCCAACTGAAGCAGAGATCAAAAGTTGCTCTGGAGGTCATTTTATTTCCAATCGTTTCTCTACTTTTTAAGGAAAATTGTCCCAGCAAAGCAGCAATGAAACAGAATTTTTCTTCAGAATCTCTTCATCCCCATCAAAATTTTCCTGCTTGGTATGACAATTAGTCTCCGAAAGCATAAAAAAAAAAAAAAAGAGCCAAGAAATGTTTTTTTTTAAAAAAAAAAAAAGAATGAAAGAAAAAAGAACAAAAAAGCATGACAAACATTTGGATTAGATTTATTATGTTTATCTTGCTTTTTCTTTCCCTGGGACTTGGGAAGCAGCCTATAGAATTAAAAGAACACTAGCACAATTAAAAGCCAGACAATGCACAATAATTAGAAAAGGAAGCAATTGGAATCACAGCATATTTAAAAACAAGAGCGTAAAAACCCCAAGTAGCTGACGCAAAAGTCGCACGCATCAGGAGGGCAGAGAATTCACAACAGTCAAACTGAAAATATCTCCCAGCTCAGAATGTGTGGGGGTATGCGAGCATAGAAATTTTCAATAAATTTCTGAACGCTGAAAGAAGAAATGCAGGTTATAATTAGTATAATTAGTAGGCAAGCTTGCAGGAAAGAGGTAGACGGATTATGGAGGCACCGTGTAATAAAATGTGGCCTTTGCAAATCACTCTTCCTATTATGTGTCTGGCCATCAGCAAGCAGGGAAAAAAACAATTTTTATATTTTTACGACATTTTTTGGAACCAGTAAGAATACTACCGCTTGGAAGACCTATCTTCATTTCCTAATGGAAAGGGGATAGTGAATAATTAACCAGTGGAACAGCTTGCCACCAGAAGTTGTAGGTTCTCCATCACTGGAGGTTTTTAAGAAGCGACTGGACAGGCACTTTGTTGTGGCCCCGCCCTCCGAGCCTATCTCATCGGAGGAAGAAGGCTCCGAACATGAAGGAGAGGAGTCGGCCAGGCCTCCCTCTCCAGGCCCCTCCCCTCTGGCACTGCCTCAAGTGCCGGCCGAGGAAGAGGAGATTAGCCAGGAGCCAGGTGTCTCCGATGAGAGCGAGGGAGGCGATCTGTCGTTCCTGGATCCACGTCAACGAAGGCGTGATAAACGGTTGCAGCAGTTAAGGAGGCGTGCCAGGGATTATAACTGAGTCACTGGACCACACCCCAGAGACTATATAAGAGAGGGTGGTGGCCATTTAAGACTCTGTGACGGACAAAAACTAACTCTGGCTAGTCACTTGAACAACGCTTAAAGCTGCCGAAAGGTTTCTTGTTTGGAACTGGACTATTTATAAAACGTGTGTATTTCTGTTTATCTGGTGAAGGGATATTCCGTTTATTGAAGTAAAAGCACTTGGCAGCCGGTGCTCGTATTGCTGCCAAGTTTCTGATAACAACCTGTGTGCATGCCAAGTGCTTTCTTAACCCTCGGCTGGCTGTGTTTGTGTGTGTGTGGAGACGGGGACAGAACACACTTGTCCAAAATGATGTAGGGTCTCCTGCTTGAGGAGGGGGGCTGGATTAGAAGACCTCCAATGCCCTTTTGTTATTCTGATAGGTAAAGGTTCCCCTCACACATAGGTGCTAGTCGTTCCTGACTCTAGGGGGCGGTGCTCATCTCCGTTTCAAAGCCGAAGAGCCAGCGCTGTCCGAAGACGTCTCCGTGGTTCTGTGGCTGGCATGACTCAATGCCAAAGGCATTTAGAAGCAGGCAATCTGGAGCAGATTCACTTCCAGTCAGCCACACTTTGTCAAAATCATCTGCGTAGACTTCTCTGTACTGTGCCATGTTGGCAGAGCACATCGATATGCTCCAGGAAGGTGAAACGGCTCCAGTACCTCATTCTAAAAAATGAAGTGTGACATTTCAGAGATTTCATGGCGGATTATCACTCAGAAGTCATTTTCCAGCGATTTCCCAGATAATGTACTTGAATCAGACTTACACAAAGGGGGAAAGGCGTTACAAAGTCAGCTGATCCATCCTAAAAAGAAGCCAATTCAATTGTTTTCCTTTAAGCTAAATAAAAAATCGGGATGGGCTAATCGTCTCGACATTTTCCCTTCCTTAAAAGACCAGTTGAGCTAACTCAACCGCAACAATAACGTTATTTATTTGGATCTAGGCACGTATGTATCTTCGTAAGGGTGCGTTCATCCTTTGTCTCCCTCTGAATTCAGGGTACCAGATTGCTTACCGTCTGGCATCCAGCAGCCCCAACAAGTTCACCACGGTGGAAGTCGGCTCTTCAGTTCAACAGTTTGCAGCTACCGATCTCATCCCTGAATCCGCGTATATTTTCCGAGCTTCTGCCAAGACCCGCCAAGGTTGGGGTGAGCCCTTGGAAGCGACTGTGATCACTACGGAAAAGAGAGGTAAGTTAGGAACAAAACTTCAAGCTTATCAAAGAGAGATCCAACCTAGAATTAAAGAGAAATTTCCTGACCGTGACAACAATTAAATCAGGCTTGCTTCCAGAAGTTCTGGGTGCTCCATCACTGGAGGTTTTCAAGGAGAGAGTGGACAGTCATTTGTCTGGAATGGTATACAGCAGAGGTCTTCAAGCTTGGCAGCTTTAAGACTTGTGGACTTCAACTTCCAGAATTCTCCAGCCAGCATAGCTTGTTGAAATCCACAAGTCTTAAAGTTGCCAAGTTTGAAGACCACTGGTATAGAGTCTCCTGCTTAAACAGGGGGTTGGACTAGAAGACCTCCAAGGTCCCTTTGACCTCTGTTGTACTGTATTCTCCTTTCTCCCCAGTATCCAAGATGGTGAGCTTTCTGGTCTTTGGCTTCTTGCGTTGACACAAGAGTTTGATCTTTACAGTGGTCCATTTCCCACCAACGCCCTGTCCTTTAAAACAAATGAAGATAGCCTGTGTTATCGCTCTAGAAAGAAAATGAGCCAACGGCAAACATAGCTTGTGCTTTTTATCTTGGGTTGTTGTGTCCAAATTAGATGTCATTGAGGAACAATGGGCCTTGCGGAATGAGGTTCCTCAGGGAAGATGGACAAATGGGGAAATAAAGAGCAAAACAATATTGCAGAGCTTATTTTCACTGTGTGTCAGATTCCTCATGGGAATGAATAGGAGCTAATTCTTCAGAGGTTTCTCCCAGAAGCAGGATTATATCTACTCGGGCGAAATGAGAAATTATCTACCTTATTGTGAAAATACCTATCATTTCTAGGTGAAATGCTAACATATATTTCTGGTCCATGTACGATATGCCGTACGCTACATAAATCTACTCGGCGTCCAGCATCTCTGAGCAGCTTCAAAATCTAGCCCCCAAAAATGACCTTTGAACATTGTGTGGGTGTCACCAAGGTTCTGGAACATGTCCATCGTAACTCCAGAGCACCCAGCACAACCTCAATAATTTATTATAATGCCCTAGAACTGCCTTCTCCAAGGTTTATGCTCCTGGTTATTAGACCGCAACACCCAAAATTAATAAGGATGGCTAGTATATTTTCACTCATCCATGTACACCAATGCACATCCACATGCAATTTACACCTCAACTACTTTTCCGTGGACATATTCAACAGTGGTGGGTTATTTATTTATTTATTTTATTTATTTATTAAATTTTTATACCGCCCCCTCTCCCGAAGGACTCGGGGCGGTGAACAGCCAAGATTAAAAACACACAATACAAATATTAAAATGCATTAAAACAGAATTAAATTATCTTAGGCTTCTCCAATTTAAAACCCCGTTACCCATAAAATTCACCAATTAAAAAAATTTTAACCCAGCCCGGCTTGCTGAAACAGAAAAGTCTTCAGGGCCCGGCGGAAGGTCCGGAGATCCGGGATTAGTCGTATCCCTGGGGGCAGCTCATTCCAGAGGGCGGGTGCCCCCACAGAGAAGGCTCTTCCCCGGGGGGTCGCCAGCCGACATTGCCTGACAGACGGCACCCTGAGGAGACCCTCTCTGTGGGAGCGTGTTGGCCGGTGGGAGGTTATCGGAGGCAGAAGGTGGTCTCGTAAATAACTGGGTCCTAAGCCATGGAGCGCTTTGAAGATGAGAACCAACACCTTGAAGCGCACTCGGAAGACCACTGGAAGCCAATGCAGCTCGCGCAGGAGAGGTGTCACGTGGGAGTGCCATGCCGCCCCCATAAGTACCCGCGCGGCTGCATTCTGCACCAGTTGGAGCCTCCGAGTGCTCCTCAAGGGGAGCCCCATGTAGAGAGCATTACAGTAGTCAAGGCGGGAAGTAACGAGGGCATGAGTGACCGTGCATAGGGAGTCCCGATCCAGAAAGGGGCGCAACTGGCGTATCAGGCGAACCTGATAGAAAGCCCCCCTGGCCACGGCCGTCAAATGCTCTTCTAAGGACAGCCGTGCGTCCAGGAGGACACCCAAGTTACGCACCCTCTCCGTGGGGGCCAATGTCTCGCCCCCAATAGTCAGCGATGGCACCAGCTGACTATATCGGGACGCCGGCAGCCACAGCCACTCAGTCTTGGAGGGATTGAGTCGGAGCCTGTTCCGCCCCATCCAGACCCGCACCGCCTCCAGGCACCGGGACATCACTTCAAGGGCATCGTTGGGTTGGTCTGGGGTGGAGATGTACAGCTGGGTGTCATCAGCGTACAGATGGCACTGCACCCCAAAACCACGGATGATCTCGCCCAGCGGCTTCACATAAATGTTGAACAGGAGAGGCGAGAGGACCGACCCTTGTGGCACCCCACAAACCAAGTGCCTTGAGGTCGACCTCTGCCCTCCAGCCAACACAGACTGCGACCTGTCGGAGAGATAGGAGGAGAACCACCGTAAAACAGTGCCTCCCACTCCCAACCCCTCCAACCGGCGCAGCATGATACCATGGTCGATGGTATCAAAAGCCGCTGAGAGGTCTAATAGGACCAGAACAGAGGAGCAACCTCTGTCCCGAGCCCTCCAGAGATCATCAACCAACGCGACCAATGCCGTTTCCGTGCTGTACCCGGGCCTGAAGCCGGACTGGAATGGATCTAGATAGACGGTTTCCTCCAGGTACTGCGGGAGCTGTCGCGCAACCACACTCTCAACAACCTTCGCCAGGAAGCGAAGGTTGGAAACTGGACGATAGTTTGCTAAAACAGCTGGGTCCAGAGAGGGCTTCTTGAGGAGGGGCCTCACCACCGCCTCTTTCAAGGCGGAAGGCAAGAACCCCTCGCTCAAGGAAGCATTTATAATCCTCTGGAGCCAGCCTCGTGTAACCTCCCGGGTAGCCAGCACCAACCAGGAGGGACACGGGTCCAATAAACATGTGGTTGCGTTCAACCTCCCCAGCATCCTGTCCACGTCCTCGGGAGTCACAGGGTCAAACTCATCCCAGATAACCGTCTCAAGACAGACCTCGGACAACCCGCCTGTACCTACCCAGTCGGAGTCCAAGCCTTCCCGAATTGCCCCCGGTCCAGACCGGTTTGCAAGAACCGGTAGTAAAACTGGTGGGAGGCCCCGCCCAGCGTCCCGGATGTCATCATCAGCGATCTGCGCATGCTTGCGCGATCCCGTTGCGAACCAGTAGTAAAGGTAAGTAGAACCTATCTCTGATGTTCAACCTACTCTCCATTAACTAGTAAAATCTGGGATCAAGGGGAGTTAAAACTTCCGTGAATGTAAAAATGGCCTTCTAGAAAACTCTACAATGCACCTACTATCCCGTTCCTATCTCTGCCCTCCTTGATGTCATTTCAAGCTCCCTCATCCAGTCCTAGCAAACTCCAAGGCTGCTCCTTGGATGCTTATTGTTGAACGCCGAAGATTTCCGATGCTCGTGTCATAAATTGTTCACTTACAACATACAAGGAGCAGATGGAGCCTGTGCCTGCTCACAAATAACACTGACAGCCTTGGCCAAAACAAGTATAACGCTGTAAATCATCATTTAAGTTGGATCCAACTTAAGCTGGATTCCCAGCCTCTGCAACTCTATCTGCCCAAACCTGCCAATCACTAATGGACCTCAACGGAAAGTCCTTCCTCTGGCAACTGTATGGAAGGAAGTTGGTGTTGCCTTCTTCCAGGATGTTTTGTTGACTTCCCAATATATCCCCAGATCTTGGAATGATCTCGTGGTCACCATTCAACTGTTAACAAGGTCCTATCCTACTTCCTTTCCAAGTTCATCACACGTCTGTCTGATTCCACTGAACTGGGGTGCAAAAACAGACAAGGCTCCTGCACTTTATAGGTTCTGTAGAAAACTTCGTATCACACCTGCTGAAATTACCTGTTCCGTGCGGTTATTATCCGTGCAAAACTCTTCTCTCTCTCCCCCACGCCATTCTTCCGTTATTCTGTCTTTTTTTGCTGGAAAAGTGTCTTAGCATTCATTATATATATATATATATATATATATATACTTTTTATGAAAACTAAAATTTACCTTCCTCCCAATATACATTCTCCCACAGATGAGAAGCAAGAATACTGCTTGGAGAATGAGTGGGTTTTTTTTTTCTCTCTCTCTTCCTGGCCATAATAAAACTATAATGTGGCAAAGAAAACTGCAGGAATGTAATCCTCAGAAGTCAAGCTTGACTTGAGAGCAACTTCACCGCTTTATGTGGGAGATACCACTTGGCATTTAATAGTTGCATCCCATAATTTCCTTTTCTCTGCTGTTGCCAGAAGAACAAGTCTTATCATTGTCTGGAGTACTTTGAGACTTAACGGAAAAACCTTTTTCTTTCTCCCTTAACACTTGGCTGCAAAGTTGAGGGTACTTTCCTTTGGAGTGACTGGCAGTTCAGCCACCGCCATCCACGTTCCCATGGTTAGATGCAACAGTGTCATACTACACTTATGCTCTAGTATAGCATATCCTGCAACCCCACTCCCTTCTAGCACTGGTGATGTTACCTAGTTTGGGTAATGAAATGTTTGGGTAATGAAAGCAAGCAAGCTCAGAGAGCACAAAGGACCCCACAGTTCCCCCTCCTCCTCCTCCTCCTCCTCCTCCTCCTCCTCCTCCTCCTCCTCCTCCTCCTCCTCCTCCTCCTCCTCCTCTTACTCTCTCCTCTCACAAACCCCACTCCTTTCTAGCACTGATGATGCTACCCAGTTAGGGTAATGAAACATCTTCAAGCAAGCAAGCAAGCTCAGAGAGCATCAAAGACCTCCATAGTCATTATCCTCTTCCTCCTCCTCCTCCTCCTCCCTCTCACAAACCCAACTCCCTTCTAGCACTGATGATGTTACCTAGTTGGGTCATGAAACATCTGCAAGAAACATCTGCAAGCAAGCTCAGAGAGCATCAAAGACCCCCATAGTCGTCGTCGTCCTCCTCCTCCTCCTCCTCCTCCTCCTCCTCCTCCTCCTCCTCCTCCGCCTCCTCCTCCTCCTCTCTCACAAACCGCACTCCCTTCTAGAACTGGTGATGTTACCCAATTAGGGTCATGAAACATCTGCAAGAAAACAAGCAAGCTCAGAGAGCATCAAAGACCCCCATAGTCCTTGTCCTCCTCCTCCTTGTCCTCCTCCTCCTCCTCCACCTCCTCTTCTTCCGCCTCCTCCTCCTCCTCCTCTCCGCTCTCACAAACCCAACTCCCTTCTAGCACTGGTGTTGTTACCCAGTTAAGTTCACAAAACATCTGGGAGAAAACCAGCAATTTCAGAGAGCACCAAGGAGCCCTCATGTCAACCCTGAGCTACAAATATTCTCTTGTATTCGTACAGCCATAAAGACACTGCTTTGACCTCCTCATAGAGGCTTTCTGGTTCCTTGCGCCTGGCATTCCGTCTCTTTCCTCCTGAGGATTTCAAAGGTTTCCCTTGAAGCCAGGCAGCTTCCGAGCTCCACCCACGTCCTCTAGCGTTTCAACGATTGCAAGAGCAACTGATTTTCCCACCCAGATACAGGGCAGACAGATTATCTTGCTCGTCAGTGTTCCATCATTCACTGTCTGCTTGGAAATTGTTTTCCCGGATGGCAGGTGGATGGATGACTTCTCAACTCGTGGTCCTCGCCTTCCTGATTCTTGACGGACTTGGCAATAAACATTCGTGCTTTGGGGGCCCTTCTGATTGAATTGCTAATCTAGGGGAGGCTGTCCTTGAGGAGGAGTTGGAAGGACAGATTTGTGCAGACTGGCTGCCATTTCCACTAGAATTGCTGGACCGGTTCAGCCAATCGTATAATAAAGAACGGTTCTGTTTACTTCTGGTCTTAATTAAATTGGCCAGCTCTTCCTCGAGGTGGGTTAGGATCAAAGTATTTTTTTTCTCAGCCCTGCCTTGCCACGTCTCACATCTTCAGCTGACATTTTATGTTCCTTCCTCATTCCAAATGTGCTATGCAATTATACAGGAGATTTGCTTTAAGAGGACGCCTGTTTCAAGTGTCCTCGCTACCCACCGAGGTACGCCAGGAGTCTAAATTACAATCTTCAGGGATTTTCACTTCAGGTTTATTTTCTGATCCCTGCATTTTATTTGCATGTCGGCCGGAAGAATCCTGGGAGTTGAACTCCACAGTTGATAAAGTTGGTAAATACAGGTGTTCCTCGATTTATGGCCCAAAATTTCTGTTGCTGAGCAAGGCAATGGTTTAGTGAGTGGTGGCCTTTCTTTTTCCCCGCCAAGGTTGTTAAGTGAATCACGTGGTCATTAAAGAAATCTGGCTTTCCCCGTTGATTTTGTCAGAAGTTAGCTGGGAAATGATGGTGCAGGTCATAATACATGCCAGTTGCCCAAATTTTGCCCATGTGACCATGGGGATGCTGCAATAATCTTTTAAATATGAAAACCGTTCGTAAGTCTCTTTTTTCAGTGCTGTTGTAGCTTCGAATGGCCACTAAACACATGATTGCAAGTCGGGGGCTATCTATACTTCTGTTGTGACCCAGTAGGTAGTATTAGACACAAACGGTTCCAAAACAAACAGATGTTATTAGAACACCTGAGAATTAACTCATTCTCAGCATAGTCCAAACTAAATTAAAACAAATTCTTCATAACACAAATTCTTCAGTCTAATCGCCAACCTTGGTATAATTAGGCAAACTGCCAAAGGCTTCTCTTGGCAAAAGTTCAGAAGCAGAAGACGCCAACAAGAGATAAGTGCAGCAAGACAAGAACAAGTCTATCAACATTGTTTTCCGACAAAGAGCCCAAGAGCCGTTGCTGGTCTTTTAAGCCTTGTGGGAGGGGCCAATCATCTCTTGGCCTTACTCCCAAGTCGTCCTCTTTGCTTTAGCTGCTCTTGCCTTCTGGCAGCTCTTCTCATGCGTGCACTAGGAACAGGCTCCTCCTGTTCCTCTGCCTCTCTGCTATCTGCCTCTGGAGGCTCCGGAGTCCGCACATCACTCCCTGATGGCCCTGGCCCCATCTCTGCCTCTGATGCAGGCCTTCCCCAGCCTCCAGGACTGGCCCATGTTCTTCCTCAGCCTCCTCGCTGTCCGACTCCGCTGCCAGCTCCGCAGGTTGCTGGCGGACCACAACACCTGCTATCAGGTCTTCCTTTTCACCATCCACTGTGGCGTCCAATTATTCAATCTGCTACAAATACAAGTTGGCTCCTAGGTCGTGTATAGATTGCAGCAGGGGTGAAATGCTACCGGTTCGCTCCAGTTCCCGAACTTCCAGTACGCCCGTTTTTCCACCCTTCCTGAGCCTCCGCACATGCCCTGCACTTACCTACATCCAAAATGGTCCACGTGGGGACTCCTGGGAGAGGCAGGCCGGGGTGGGCAGGGCCAGCCAGGAGTGGGATTTGGGGGTTCTCTGAACTGCACAGAATCATAGCTAGAGGTTTTCCCGAACCTCTGTGAACCCCCAGCAGCCCCACCCCTGGTCCTAATCCCAACATCATCTCATGCAACTCAGGTTGATGTCAGGTTGTTGACACCAAGAGGACTCTTGTTGATGTACGGTTGATCATCCTGCTGGCACCATCAACCCCTACCGAGTGCTAAACCACGCCGCGTCTTACAGCGAATGTTTTCAGAAGGGCAGAGGGACGGAAGAGAGAAAAGCCAAAACACAAGCTGTTCTTTGTAGAAAACTGTCAGAGGTTCAGGCAGCCAGGAGTAGATATTTACCGAAACAGGTGCTGATGGAATTGAATCAAATTAGATTCTCAATTTGATTCAAATTAATTCAAAGACAAGCCACTGTGGCATCCCTAATCAATGCCTGCTTTGTTGCATGCCACACATTTTAATCAGAATCAATAGTGTCCATGATAAACAATTAAATAATTATTCCTCACCGTGTTGATTTTCTCCGACCGAAATTGATGGGTGAGGAGAGATAGGGCCAAGTTCTCGGCTGATACATTACTGATGGTCACCTTTCTCCTTGGCATTAAGCAACGCCTGGCGCCAGAGATTCCTTTGAATAAATCAGCCAGTGTGCTCTCAGCCATCATAAGAATGCCAGGAAAACTTATCTCCCTGCTCCTTCCTTCCTTCCTAGATACAAAGGAAAACATACGCACCCAATGTTTTATGTCGCAAAAGTGAAGAACAGAATTATAATCAGGACCAAACAAACACAGAACTAGGCCATGTTATTTTTTTTTCTTCTTCTCTAACACTCATGAACTGTGGGGGCCTTGGTACTCCCTCAACTTGGTTGTTTTCTTGCAGATGTTTTGTAACCCAACTAGGTGATGTCATCAGTGCTAGAAGGGAGTGAGGGGATGGGGAGGAGAAAGGAGGAAGAGAAGAAGGATTTCCTTTGAATATTTGTAGCTCAGGGTTGAACTATGGGGTCCTTGATGCTCTCTGAGCTTGGTTGTTTTCTTCCAGATGTTTCATGACCCAGTTAGGTAACATCATCAGTGCTAGAAGGGAGTGGGGATGTGGGGAGGAGGAGGAGGAGGAGGAGGAGGAGGAGGAGGAGGAGGAGGAGGAGGAGGAGGAGGAGGAGGAACTGTTGGGTCCTTGATGCTCTCTAAGCTTGATTGTTTTCTTGCAGACATTTCATTACCCAATTAGGAAACATCATCAGTGCTAGACTGCTTCTGAAGTTCTTCCATTCATGACTCCACATTTCTGCTAGTTCTCAATTTCTCAGAAAGGTCATAATTGTTCCGTGATTTGTTTTTCAGAACGACCATCCCCTCCCAAGGAATTAAAGGTCCCTCAGTCCGAAGTCACATCCCGGAGTCTCCATCTGCACTGGGTCCCTGGAAGCGACGGTTCTTCTCCCATCCGTTACTTTACCATTCAGTTGAAAGAGCTCCCAAATGGAGACTGGAAAACCTACTCTTCATCTGTCAATCACAAAGCTACCTCCTGCTTGATTGACAGGTAAGTCTCATATTAAATACTTCCATCAGGAGATGACAAAAAAATGCAAACCATATCTTCTCACCGCAAAGCCGCAAAAAGGAATCCCTTTGACAGGTAAGTGGTATGACTTTTTTTGGTAGCAAAATTCAAAATTCTTGATCAAAAATTCATTGATCAAGATTTGATCAATTCATGATCAAATCGACAAATCTCCAAGCTCGACTGAAGAGTCCTGAGACCCCAAATCTCCCTCTTAATCCGTAAAGAGCAAAGTTCCACAATTTTTTTTTAGCTTTTTTTCATTGTTACGAAGGCGATTTAATAATGCGTTCCCCTGATATACTTCCAATAAATTAATAAAAAAGATGAAAAGGGACGGACGACAACAACAACAACAACGAAAGGAATCAGGTGATTAAACTGCTTCCCCAGCGGAGAGGAACAATCTCGGAATAATTAATATCAGGGTGTGATGCTATTTATCAGCAGTGTCGGCTCCCGCATTGAACAGGAAGTAATAAAAAGGCCTTCGACTAGAAAAAGAACGCTACTAATTAACAGTGCTGGAATTAGCTATCGAATGAGCTTGTGGAACCACTATTTAATTCAAAAAAGCTGGTTGCACAACAGCAAGGTGTAAAAGCGTCATGCTGGAACTCCTCCCACCCCCAATAATGAAAGAATGGCTGCAACGTAGAAATACGTCAGAATAGGATAGAATAGAATTCTTTATTGGTGCAGATGACAGACTCAATAATCCCTCTGTAGAACTGGATCAGCAGCTCCTTGGGCAGTTAGAGTATTCCGAGTTGGCACAGAAAGAACGTTCTTTGTTGTGCTTTTTTGATGATGTTTTTGATGTTAACTGAACTGCAGTGGTTCACTTAACAACTGTCGCAAAATGGGGCCAAACTCCCTTAACCATCTTGCTTAGCGATGGATATTTTAGGCTCTATCAAGGATCGCCTGTAGTCATCCTTTCCTTCACCAGGTTTGCAAGAAGCGATGTCGGACCGAGAACTAAATCACAGTTCTCAGTTTCTGCTGTCTGGCAAATCTCTGAAAGAACGCCACATTTTAATCGCAGACATGTTAATTTCCATTTGTTAATTAGCAAGACTCTCGTTCTTTTTCTCAGCCGCTATCCAGCTAGGCAGGAATTCTTCACTCCCTTTTTTTGGCAGGAAGTTCCTGACATTCATTCCTAGGCACGTTCTGGGTTTCTGCCTCTGTGTTTAAATCTGATTTTCAGATTAAATGAGGGCGGTTTTATCCATCTTCCCCTAGTGAGGAAGGAAGAGATCACATTGCCTGTCTAAATAGCATTATCCAGCCTTGGTTAGATTGGGCTTGGAATTAAAATTCTCCCCACAATTGCTTCTCAAGCCGCCCTGTGCTTGCAAAAGAGACTTCCCAGTTAATCTACTTCTCAAGGTGCCGAAGGAAGTTTTAACTGCTGGTGAGTTGCTGTTGAAAAAGATTGAGGAATGCGAGGAAGCTTTGGGGCATTACATTAAAAGTGTTGCTTGTGTTTTTTTTTTAAAGAAATTTCAGTGGTAGAGGGTAGAGTAGAGTAGAGTAGAGTAGAGTAGAGTAGAATAGAATAGAATAGAATAGAATAGAATAGAATAGAATAGAATAGAATAGAATAGAATAGAATAGAATAGAATAGAATAGAATAGAATTCTTTAATGGCCAAGTGTGATTGGACACACAAGGAATTTGTCTTTGGTGCATATGCTCTCAGTGTACATAAAAGGAAGAATCGTTTATCAGTTTGGCACGCACTGCGTTTGTGCATGCAGTGTGTGTTTGGTGCACAGCACACATGCGCCCACACACAGTGCACAGTTGGCACGCACTCCACATGTACATGTACAGCAGGTTAATTTGTTCTGACCCAGACCCAAGTAGGTATTATCAGACGCAATCAGTTCAAAACAAACAGACTTTATTAGAACATTAACTCATTCTCAGCGTAGTCCAAACTAATTCAAAACAAATTCTTCATAACACAAATTCTTCAGCCTTATCACCAACCTTGGTCTAATTAGGCAACCTGCCAAAGGCTTTTCTTGCCAAAAGTTCAGAAGCAGGAGACGCCGACAAGAAATAAACGCAGCAAGACAAGAAACAAATCTATCAACGTTGTTTTCCGACAAAGAGCCTAAGAGCCGTTGCTGGTCTGTTTTAAGCCTTATGGCAGAGGCCAATCATCTCTTGGCCTTACTCCCGAGTTGTCCTTTTTGCTTCAGCTGCTCTTGCCTTCTGGCAGCTCTTTGCATGCGTGCACTAGGAACAGGCTCCTCCTGTTCCTCTGCCTCTCTGCTGTCTGACTCTGGAGGCTCCGGAGTCCGCACATCACTCCCCGATGGCCCTGGCCCCATCTCTGCCTCTGACGCAGAGCCCTCGTCTGGGCCTTTCCCAACCTCCAGGACTGTCCCATGTTCTTCCTCAGCCTCCTCACTGTCCGACTCTGCTGTCAGCTGTGCAGGCTGCTGGTGGACCACAACATAATTGGAGATGCCAATCACTAAATCTCCATGTCTGACCCAGGCCTTCTCCAAGACCATAGAGATTCTTGAATTCTTCTGTTTTAGAGTCTTTTCTGATCGAAAGATTCCATCGTAAGAACGATGTGATGGCCTTAACTCAATGGGTTGAGCCCCCTAGCACCAGGCAACTTGGTTTTCCACATCTGTCTTCAAGCAGCTATACCTTTACAATGGGGGCCTACCTTTCCCCACAGCTACCTGTATATCTCTTGTTGCAGTTTGTATTGATCTTTATATACCCAAGAACTGTCTCTCCAGCCTTGAGTTTTCTGGACGTGTGGGATTGCAACTCCCAAAAGTAATTGTGTCTGATTGGGAATATTTATTTTTAGAGATTCTGCAGAAAGATTCCATTAGCTCTAAATCATGCCAAGCTGAATGTCTTTAAGATCTTGTCTAAAGAGACTTCAATTTCATTATTTAAAGCCCTGAGCATTGTCTACTCAATCAAGGATGTTTGTTTGACATTAAAATTTTTCATCTTTAAGCACTCAGAGTTGTTTCCTGCATGTAAACAGCTATCCCAACCCCTCTGGGCAATCCTCCCATATCCTCCATACAGTGCAATAGAATTAAATGTAGTGGTTGATTAATCGATTAGTCTTACACTCGTATCAAAGAAAATGAAGGCAAAATATAGGATCTAATTCCAGGGTAAAATAGATAAAAGAAATTGCAGCAATAAAATACAGAAGTGCAAGTACAAAGAATCGGCATTTAGGCCACTCTCGTCTCCTTTTCTGTATTTTTTTTTCTTTTTCTTGTCTCACCCTTAAAATCTGGGGACTCTAAGGGTGACCTCCCATCCAACTTGCATGACTGGGAAAATTTTGGAATTTGGGGTTGAAGAGCATGAATCTTTCGGTTGTTCAGAGAGAGTGAGATTGCCCAAGATTCCTCCGGGGTTGAAAAAAAAAATGTACCGGTTTGAAATTGGTCTACCTTACTACTGCCTTGCTGTTCATTCAGCTCCAACAGGTTTGGAGGTGAGCATCTGGATACGTACCATCGTAGGCTGACAACTCAGAAACATGTGAGCATCCAAAAGGGATAGCTTACTCTTAAGAGCTGATTTTCATCCCTCATGTTCTCTCCTTAGCCCATTTTGGACTGCTTCATAAGCTGTAGCCCAGTAGTGGGATTCAAAAATTTTTACTACCGGTTCTGTGGATGTGGCTTGGTGGGTGTGTCATGGCTTGGTGGGCGTGGCTTGGTGGGCGTGGCAGGGGAAGGATACTGTAAAATCTCCATTCCCTCCCCACTCCAGGGGAAAGATACTGCCAAATCCCCATTCCCTCCCCACTCCAGGAGAAGGATATTGCAAAATCTCCATTCCCTCCCCACTTCAGGGGAAGGATACTGCCAAATCCCCATTCCCTCCCCACTCCAGGGGAAGGTTACTGCCAAATCCCCATTCCCTCCCCACTCCAGGAGAAGGATACTGCCAAATCCCCATTCCCTCCCCACTCCAGGGGAAGGTTACTGCCAAATCCCCATTTCCTCCTGATTAGCTGGGACTCGGGAAACAGAGAATAGATGGGGGCGGGACCAGTCAGAGGTGGCATTTATAGGTTCTCCGAACTACTCAAAATTTCCGCTACTGGTTTTCCAGAACTGGTCAGAACCTGCTGAATACCACGTCTGCTGTATCCCTTTGGGCCTATGTCTGTTTTGAGAAGTGTTGAGCTAAAGGTGTCCTCCTTGTCACTCAGTCCTTTTCTGTATGGCCAACCTCTCTGGTAACTCCATCTGGGGTTCTTGCTTCCTCTTGTCTATTGGCCTCAATTTTTGTTTCCCTTTCTTTACATTTTCCATTGGGTACGGTAGTGTTTTATCAAGAAGTAGATGAAGTGTGTTAGAAACGTATCCCAAAGATTCCTTGTTGTTCTTTTTCATGTCTATGTTCCATCTTCAAATAGGAGTGAGCCAGCAGATGGTTCCTCAAGATGAGTACCATTTTCTTGGGTGATCACCTCTATTACAGATTTAGCAACTGTATGCATTGTTGCTAATAATCCCCTCATTTCATCTAGCCTTTTTAGAGCACCCCACTTGTTCAGTATCTGTCAAACAACTGAAACGGTTAAATTTATCTCTAAGGGTTCTTGAGAAAACTGACTTGCCATGAGAAGTGCAGATTTCTCAGGCTGCCTCTTCTCAAGGACAACAGTGATAGAACCTCCTTGCCTTTACCTACTTTCATGTTGCTGCTATTAATCGTCAAAGCAAAAACACTCTTATTGTCAAGATTAACGAGCTAAACTCCTTCTGTGTGAAGCACATGTTGTGGGAAGATTTCACACTTGGTCAATAAATGCTTCATTTCACAACACACCGACTGGTAGTAAGATGTTAGAAGGATTTGTTTAGAGGGTCTCCTGGATTGTGAAGCTCTGGAGTGTGCAGCAGCTGCCAAAAAAGCCAACACAGTTCTAGGCTGCATAAACAGAGGGATTTCACCCCTGGGGTTTCCTGCCCAAGCAGGGGGTTGGACTAGAAGACCTCCAAGGTCCCTTCCAACTCTGTTATTCTATTCTGTAGAGAAACATCCTAACCAGTAGTGGGTTTCAACATTTTTTACTACCGGTTCTATGGGTGTGGCTTGGTGAGCGTGGCATGGCTTGGTGGGCATGACTTGGTGGGCGTGGCAGGGGAAGGATACTGTAAAATCTCCATTCCCACCCCACTCCAGGGGAAGGTTACTGCAAAATCCCCATTTCCTCCCGATCAGCTGGGACTCGGGAGGCAGAGAATAGATAGGGGCGGGGCCAGTCAGAATTTTTACTACCGGTTCTCCGAACAACTCAAAATTTCCGCTACAGGTTCTCCAGAACTGGTCAGAACCTGCTGGAACCCACCTCTGATTCCAAGCACCATTTCCACAAGAGGCTTCCAAACATACAGTTTTGCTCTAAAAACTTTTCTTTTCCATCAAGCAGGGCTGGCGTGAACCCCCCCCCCTTTCTTAGCTTTTTAAATTGTCAATGGGTTTTAGTTTGAATGTTTTAAATTTTGGGCCCACGTCATGTAATTCTTTTAAAAATTTTAAATTTTGTATTGGTATGTGTTTTAGTTCTGGCTGTGCACCGCCCTGAGTCCACTAGGAGAAGGGCAGTATACAAATTGAATAAAATGAATGAATGAATGAATGAATGAATGAATGAATAGATAAATAAATAAATAAATGAAGCACAAAGTCTCATCTTTGGGGTTCCTCACTGATGCAACTGCCTAATATCAAGCCAAGCTGAGTCCGTATATAGCATTTGTCCAACATAGACCTTCACCAAGCAATGCCCTCTGCTGCTCCTCAGTCCCAGCATCTTACCTCCCCATGTTTTAATCTTCTGTCTCCGGTACTTGTATCTGGATTGCTTAGTTGAGTCTGCTGGTTGGCTGACTTTCACCGCTTATAATTAGCTCAGCCTATTGCGAGCAACTCTGAACTCCTGCAGACCTTGTTAGTCACACCGAAGGAAGGCTCCTGCTGGTTGCCCTAGAAGCTCATATCAATTCGCCTCAGCTGGAAGTCCGACTTTGAATATCTTAACGTCACCGAGAGTGCAGGGATCCTGCAGGGAATCCCCTGTCTCTGTCAGAGTTAAATAAGCCGCATGCCTACTTCTTGGAGATGCACCCAGGATGAGAGAGCATTGCCTAGTAGATTAACCAAGGTGGATCTCATTTCCATTTATCCCTCTGTCATTCAGCCCGCTCTTGCATAAATCCACTGATATCTCCCACCTAGGAAACCAGAGGCAGATAATCTTTGATCACTGTAAAAGGTGTCACTTAGATGCGCCGAGAAAAAGGAGTCGGGAAGAGTAAAATCTTCTACGTCCTTGTACGCTTCATTTGAATTTTCCTGTTACTGCTTTCATCCCCTAACCGGGTAATTCTGGACTACATTATAATATTAATGAGTGGCCTTACAGGAATACATTCAGTAGGCTTTATTTTTAAGGTTGAAAATTTTTTTAAAAAAATCTTGTGAAACCTGTCCTTATCTCAAACAAGCTCTTAGGTACTTTGGCGTTGGAAGCAGAAGCAAAGAGAGAGAGAGAGAGAGAGAGAGAGAGAGAGAGAGAGAGAGAGAGAGAGAGAGAGAGAGAGAGAGAGAGATTACAATATTAACATAGTAATAATAAATTATCGCTCTTTAATTAGCTGCTCACAATGCCCTCTTATAAACTAATTCTTTCGCTCACTAAATAGATTCGGAGAGAGAGCAGCTAAGTGAGCTTAAATCCAAAAGTGGCCATACCAAAAAAAAAAAAAAATCTTGGTGTCTTTTCTGTCTTCGGGTCTACAACTTCCATGAATTCCAACTGAAGTGGCATCAGAAGTGGGATTCACATAATTTACCTATTGGTTCGCCCAGGACCGAAAATGTGAGGGAATGTACCTGCGGCCTTTGCGCGTGCACCTGGCCTCAAAAATGTGTCTAAATAGGACAGCACAGGGCGGGGGGGGAACGGCAGGCCCACCCGCGAATTTCCACTACCGGTTCACACAAACTGGCTTTATACCACCTCTGGGTGGCATCATTAGCACTTCTGGACAGGGGTGAAATGTAAAATGTGTTACTACCGGTTCTGTGGGCGTGGCTTGGTGGGAGGGGTAATGTGACTGGGTGGGCGTGGCCAACTTTGTTTTTTTTAAAAAAAAACTTTTCAAAGCATTTTTTCTCATGCTTTGAAAAGCCTCTGGCGATCAGGCAACTCAGCTGGGATCATCAGAGAGGCATTTTAAAAAATGCCTCTCTGGCGATCAGGCAACTCAGCTGGGATTGTCAGAGACTTTTCAAAGCATTTTTTTTTTGCCACCTCTTCGGCCAAGAGGTTGCAGAAAAAAATGCTTTGAAAAGCCTCTGATGATCCCAGCTGAGCCACGCGATCATCAGAGGCTTTTTTTTTTTTAACTTTTACAAGCATTTTTTCATCGGAAGAGGTTGTAGAAAAAATGCTTTTAAAAGTAAAAAAAAAAAGCCTCTGATGATCGTGCGACTCAGCTGGGCATGATGGGGGGCGCAGGGATTTTTGCTACTGGTTCTCTGAACCACCCGCCACCATCGCTACCGGATCAGGCGATCCAGTCCGAACCGGGAGCATTTCAGCCCTGCTTTTGGGAGTTGTAATCCAGAATATTTGGATGGTGCCATGCTGCCTTCCCCATAGATTATGACAAGCATGACAACACGAGGCAAATGTTGACTAATTTTTTTTAAAAAAAAATTTTGGTCCACCCCTTGCAGGTTGAACCCCTTTACCTCTTACAAGCTCCGCCTGAAAGCCACCAACGATGTCGGAGACAGCAATTTTGGTGCCGAGACGGAGGCAGTCACTACACTGCAAGATGGTAAGGGCCACAACAGCCGGCCAACGTCTTTTTTGGGGTGCCTCTTACACCATCATTCAAGATGGTGATGGACTTTGGGCGCTATCTAACAAAATGAAATTCAGTGGTGCGAAACGTAAGGTTCTACATTTAGGCAAGAAAAACAAAATGCACAGGTATACAGTATATGTGGTACCTTGCTCAATAGTGGTGACTGGAAGAGAGATCTTGAGTGCGTAGACCAGGGTTCCTCAACCTTGGGAACTTTAAGATGGGTGGACTTCAACTCCCAGAATTCCCCAGCCAGTTGGGGAGTTGAAGTCCACCCATCTTAAAATTGCCAATGTAAAAAAAAAACACTGGCATAGACACACATTTCCCTGAATAGTCCAAAGCTTCTGGACCTCCCATGGTAGGAGTGATCCTCCTCTGTCATTCATCTATAGAGTTGTGTGGCCAAGTAACACATTTGTCATCTTCATATCTGGTGTAGTTGTTTTTTTTCTTTCTAGTTCCAGATGAACCACCAAATTCCGTGTCTGTGACCCCATACACAACGTCCTCTGTTCTAGTACAGTGGCAGGTGAGTAGAAAAGTAGCCCTGAAGCCTGAG
>NW_027256896.1:18850433-18960433 GCF_029215685.1 Pituophis catenifer annectens | reverse complement strand
AAAGGGTGGGGGGGACAGGGAGCTACTTTGTCTTCAAAACATGTTTCTCCATTTCTCATCCAGGGAAATACAATATTCTGCCTTTTTAATATTTCCTAAAATATTTCATTCTTCTAGGAGAAGGGTGGGTGCTAACTTCCTACAGAACTTTGGATTTTGAACTGGGTGTGGAAAACGGCAGGGAACTTCAGAGTCGGGTTTTCACCAGCTGTGCCAATATGACATGCCTAATAAATCTACACGCTGAGGAACTCTGCCTTGGAGTTTTGATTTCATCTGGGCATTGCCCAGATGGGTGAATAATCTCTCCACAGCATCTCAACTTTGCAAGATATTCCAAATGGAAGTTTTGATTATGTGATGCAACCAAATATTTTGAAACCAACACCCAGATATACCACCATTGTCTAGAAATATATCTCTCTCTGAATTTCTTAGTGGTGTTTTTTTTTATCACAGACAAGTTGCAACTTAACCCTTTTTGTGGGCATTTTTTTTTTTTGCAGCCTCCAAAGGTAGAGAGTCTCAATGGTCTTCTTTTGGGATATCGTATTTATTATCGGGAGCTGGAACCCGAAAACACTAGACCAGGAACAGAATCCAAAGCCCTTAAAAACCCATCAGCTCTGCGAGCCGAAATTGCAGGTAAGGAGCCAATTATTTGGGCTGTTTTAATGTGTGATGAATGGTTTGTAATTTGCAATCAGATGAACAAATATTAAAACACTTGATGGAAATGGGAGGAAAAAAACTTGTGCATGCTCTCAAATTTATTCAACAAGTTGGCTGTCAGGTTGGAAACCGATCAATTGGGCTTTTTGCCTCTTCTCTCATTCACCCCAACCTCCCTTATTTCTTGCTTTCTGCTTTTGTTTTCAGTTTGAGTCTTGGTTGTAAATCTGTTGTCCAGAACCAGCATTCTTAACACATCAAATTAAAGGCTTAATCTTTGGGAGGACAGGGAGGACGGGGGGAGGAAGGGCAAGGAAGGAGTGAAGGGCAAAGTAGAAGAAGAGAGCAGATCTTCCTTCACACCAGGGTCCCATATTCATCCGCTGTGTCCACAAGAAGCTGGACATTACAGTGAGAACCAAAAGGCTGGAACTGGGAGCGTATGCATTTTAAGTCCAAGTATGCAGCCTTTAAAGAAATTGGATAGTACAACAAGACCTTAGCAACCATCCATGCAACAACTGGAAGGGTTTTGGATGGATGGATGGGAAGGTGGGTAGATGATGGATGGATGGATGGATGGATGGATGGATGGATGGATGGATGGATGGATAGATGGATGGATGGGAAGGTGGGTGGGTGGATGGATGGATGGGAAGGTGGGTGGGTAGGATGGATGGATAGGTGAGTGGATAGATGGATGGATGAATTGAATGGATGGATGGATGGATGGATGGATGGATGGATGGATGGATGGATGGATAGATAGGTGGGTGGGGTGGATGGATGGATGGGTGGGAAGGTAGGTGGAAGGATGGGTGGGTGGATGGATGGATGGATGGAAAGGTGGGTGGATAGAGGGATGGAATGATTGAATGGATGGGAAGGTGAGTAGGTGGATGGATGGATTCTATCCAACCATTCCAACATTGGAAAGCCTATGAATAAAAAGCTCCTAGAGAAATCTCCTCTTTCTCTTCTCCTTAGAACAAAGTCGTTTTGGCTCAGTGATTCTCCAGACACTTCTCATTGCTTTATAGCATCGATCTCCATAATTTCTTTCTGTGGGGGAAAGATAGCTGAGTAAGCCTTCTGGTTTAGGGATCTTTCAGCATGTTCTCTGGGAAGAGGGGCTGACTTATATAGCCAGGCAGCTGGGGGGGGGGAGGGGGGGCTGGGGCTGGAGGGGTCTTTGCCTTGAACATTACCTGCACTCACAACTACTTCACCTCAAACTGCTGGAACCTTGTGGAATTGGCAATAACGGCTAACCTTGCCCTCTGATTCTTTTCTGCTTTGCTTACCTTGAATAGCCCAAAGCATCTTCAAGGCAGTGAACAGCAGCTCGGACTTAACAACCTACGAATTAACAAGTAAGTTAATTAGAAGTACGCATTGATGTCACCCTTTGTAGGGCTGGGAAACACGGCAGACTTCTTCCCGCAGACTCTTTTAAACTTGGTGTTACCGGGGGTTGAAGGGTGGGCGCATAACAATTTCAGAGAAGGACATCTGGGTAGCTTCAATGATGTTTCAGGGCTTCGGTCGACTGAAGAAATTGATTTGGATTGTTTTGCAAAAGCATCACTGGCGGAGCCCTTCATGCAAATCATTGGATGGCAAATTTGTGTGGGTTTGGTTGGCTTGCGTTTCCTAGGGGGTGTTCAGACCTATCAGCCTTGCCTTTGTTAGCATATACCAAGGATATTAAGACGTTCCTAGGACTTCAGGTGGGCTGCGATGGCTCAGCGGTTAAAAACACGGAGCTTGTCAGCTGGAAAGCCGACAGCCTGGGTTCGAGACCCAAGAGTCACACGACGGGGTGAGCTCCCGTTCCTTGCTCCAGCTCCTGCCCACCTAGCAGTTCGAAAGCATGCAAATGCGAGTAGTTCAATAGGTACCACTTCGGTGGGAAGTTAACAGCGTTCCACGTGCCTTTGGCATCTAGCCATGCTGGCCACATCACTATGGAAATGTCTTCGGACAGTGCTGGCTCCCTTGGGTAAGAAACAGAGATGAGCATCGTCCCCTAGAGGCTGACACAACTGGGCAGGGGAAACTTTGACCTTTAGGACTTCAAGACCAAATTAAAAAGTGCTTAGGGAACAGGTTCTTGGTGCATGGAAAGAGAGGACACTTAGGCGAACCAGATGTGTTGCAGGTGCTGTGTTCGAGCTAGGTGGTCCTCTCCTCCTTAGGTTCTGGTTCTTGAGAATCCTAACCTCCCCTGCCCCATAATACAGTGATGGCAAACTTTTTCGGCACCGAGTGCCCAAACCGGAATGCTCGCGTGCCCCGGACTGTTGGAAACCCAAAAACCAACTGGTCTTTGCATGTGCCAACCACCTGGCTGGTCCTCAGGTTTCTGCTATGTGCACTGGCCACTTAGTCTTTGGGGTTTTGGTGCACACATGCGCGCCAGCCAGCTGGTCTTCGTGCACACCGGAGCGCCAGAAACCCCCCAAAAAAGTGGTCAGTGCGCGTGGCGGAAACCTGAGGACCAGGTGGCCAGCGCACATGAAGACCAGGTGGCGAGTGTGCATGGGTGCACCGGAAACCAGAAGAGCAGCTGGCAACAGCTTAGGGGCCCACAGAGAGGGCTCTGCTTGCCACCTCGGGCACAGGTTCACCATCACAGCCAGCCATAATACATCGCCAACATCTCCAGCTCTGCTTTCACCCTAACCCCTGAACCTTCTCAGCTTCCGATCCCTCATGGACGTCCATGAGCTCAGCTCGCCGCACCACAGTTCTACTCTAGCATCCCCCCTGGACTACCCCTCCCCCTCCCCCCAAAAATGTGCCGTGTTGTCCAAATGCCATTTTCCTGCAGATTGCTTGGAAATACATCACATCCCTTGCAAGCAAGGCGGGAGGGGAAGGGGGGCAGAGAGTCCTTGTGTATTAACTGGCGGGAGTTTCAGATTCCCATAAAACTGTCAGTTTCCTACGATATATCAAGTAGTTTTATTTATTATGCTGACAAAATGTAAGCACTAAATTAGATACCATCAGCTGTCTGTCTACCTGGAACCGGCAGGCAACACACCGGTGTCTGACTGAGTTACGTGGGCAGAATATTTGCGAGCACTTTAGGAAATCTGAAATTAGAAGGGCCTCATTATCAATCTCACAGAACCTTCCCCGGGATGATAGTTTGCAGCGAAACTGGCGATGGTGGTGCTGGCAGAGCTAAAGGGGTAGTTCACACGTCGTTGGGGGGGGGAGAGAGAAAAGAAAAGAAAACGAATTTGAAAGTAAAACGCCTCTGAACGGAGACCGGCCCTGTTCTGGGAGATTTCCACCAAAGCTTCCCAGAGTTGTATTTTGGCTGGTGGGCTTCCTCAAGTGATCCATATTCTCCGAAAAGATAGGTGGCCTGGTTTGAATATGCAAATCCCCAGAACTTCAAGGACGACGCAAAGGCCTCTGGGGTGGAAGGCATGAAGTTTGGTCTTCTTGCTATCATGCTTCTTTGGTTATTAATTACACCATAGCCAGAGGAGATTCTCTCTCTCTCTCTTTCTCTCTCTCTGTCTCTTCTCTCTCACACCTCTCTCCTCTCTCTTTCCCCTCCTCTCTTCTCTCTCTCTCCTCTCTTCTCTCTCTCTCTCCTCTCTCTCCCTCTCTTCTCTCTCTCTCTCTCGCCTCTCCTTTCTTCTCTCTCTCTCCTCTCTTCTCTCTCTCTCCTCTCTCCTCTCTCTCTCTCCCCATTCTCTCTCTCCCTTCCTCTCTTCTCTCTCTCTCCCTCCCTCTCCCCTCTCCCTCCCTCTCTCTTTCTTTCTCTCTCTCTCTCTCTTTCCCTCCCTCTCCCTTTCTCTTTCTCTCTCTCTCTCTCTCTCTCTCTCTCTCCCTCCCTCTCCCTCCCTCCCTCCCTCCCTCCCTCCCTCTCTCTCTCTCTCTCTCTCTCTCTCCTCTCTCTCTCTCTCTCTCTCTCTCTCTCTCTCTCTCTTTTGCTCTCTAATAAAGACTCCATTCCCCCCAAATACCAAGTTGGGTATTGTAGCATTGACTGTGGCTTTATTTGAAGAAGCAAGCTTAGCATCGGAGCTGTTTCCAAAAGATCCATTTGGACTGTCGTCCAGTTGGTTAGATCAGGGGTCTCCAACCTTGGCAACTTTAAGACTTGTGGACTTCAATTCCCATAATTCCTCAGCCAAGCTGGGAGTTGAAGTCCACAAGTCTTAAAGTTGCCAAGGTTGGAGACTCCTGGGTTAGATCATCTGATGAATCGAAGGATGGAGTTCTCTAGCCCAGTTTCCACCATCAGCCCAGATGGCTTCCTCCTGTAATAACTTGGAGGATGGTGAGAAGAGGCTCACCCATGGATGTCCCATCCAAGAGGTCTGCAGATATTGGCAACTTTAAGGTTGGCATATTGAAAGCGGACCATCTCTCAAAGATTTTCTATCATCTGGGGCAGTGTTTCTCCACCTTGGCACTTGGAGATGAGTGGACTTCAACTCTCAGAAAAGTAGACTTCAACTCCCAGAGTTCCCCAACCAACATGCGTGGGCTTCAACTCCTAGAATTCCCCGGGCAGCATGTATGGACCAAATCTTCTGGGAGTTGACGTCCATACATGCAGGCTGGGGGATTCTAGGAGTTGAAGTCCACACATGTTGGTTCGGGAACTCTGGGAGTTGATATCCACCCATCTTCAAGCTACCAAGGTTGAGAGACACCGATCCTCTGCGCAGTAGCGCAATGGTTAGAGTGCAGTACAACAGGTTACCTCGGCTGATCCCTGGCTGCCAGCAGTTTGGCAGATCGAATCTCACCAGGCTCAAGGTTGACTCAGCCTTCCATCCTTCCGAGGTGGGTAAAATGAGGACCCAGATTGTTGGGGGCAAGAGGCTGACTCTGTAAACTGCTTAGAGAGGGCTGTAAAAGCACTATGAAGCAGTATATAAGTCTAAGTCCTCTTGCTATTGCTATTGCTATGTCCAGTTGTCCTTTTTTCTAGAAAGTATCACCCTAGGAGTTGCAAAGAAAGGATGTTCAACCTCTTCTTAGAACTGAAGTATGCTTCAGGAGACAGGAGCAGGGAAATTCTACTGGGGATCGTTAAAGAGGATGCCAGCAAGTAATGCAACTTATTTACATTTCTAGAACTGAAAAAGTACAAGAGGTACGAAGTGATCATGACAGCATATAACATTATTGGAGAAAGCCCTGCCAGTGCCCCTGTGGAAGTCTACGTTGGAGAAGCAGGTAAGCAGAAAGCTGGAAGCACGGAAGACAACCATCTTGAGAACCTCAGAGAAGGAGGAGAAAGGGGAGCAGGCTATACGTATAATAATGAAAAGTATTAATACCAATAAATATCTGGTGTTAATTTGCCTCAGGCCAGAATTGGGATTAATGGGGTGATGTTGGAAGAGAGAGATTTTAGGTGAATTTCATAAAAGGACTCCTGCTGTTGACTTTCCCCCCCAATGATCAAACATTGTGGAAGTTCTGAAGAGGTTGTGATCCACCAAACCTAGATGCAATCTTGTCCATCAGTGAAGGTGACCTTCAGGTATTAGATATGGCAGGCAGAGGTTCTTCAGGCATTAATTAGGATGCCAAAATCTTGTTATGTTCAGCCTGGTGAGTCACATCCTCTGCCTTCTCCCAGTCTGGCCAGGTTCACATATGGTTGTTGCAGGGGTGAAATCTACTTACCTTCCCAACTGGTTCAGAAGTGCATGTGTCGTGCACCCGCACTCACTTTGCGTGCCCGCGTGCGCGTGCCACATGGACACTTGGACCCTCTGCGTATTTGCAAACCCTTCTGCACATGCGCAGAGGGTAAAGAACATGTTATTTCTTGGTTAAAACTGGGTGGGAGGGCAGAGCCTCGCACCGCCATTGCTACCAGTTGTCCAAACCACCGGCAGCCATCACTACTGGTTCTAGCGAACCGGTCCGAACCAGGAGCATTTCACCCCTGGGTTGTTGAGTCTCTTGGCTTACAGAAGGGGTCTACTTTCATGGCCGCAGTTACAAGCTCATCTCTTTCCTTTGAAAGAAGGCCCTCACAATAAATTCTACATGCCCCTTCAGCGTTAATCCGCTCTCTCGTATATTTCACTGATCCTCTGTATTTAACATGGAAGATTTTGTGTCAGGTTCTAGTGCTACTTATGTTATATTTTCATTAAATTTCAAGACGTCTCAGGCCTCACCTCTTCCAGACCTTTTCCTTTCAGACGTTGAGGTAATGCTCTGTTACCATCTTTCTAAACTCCATAAATTAAGCGTTATGCACATCAGAATGAACACCAGCATCTACAGGGAACACCTTACACCAGGGGTGGGCTGCAGGGGTTCAGGAGAACTTCTAGGTAAGATTCTGTGCAGTTCGGAGAACCCCCAAATCCCACTCCTGGCTGGCCCCTCCCACCCCACCCTGTCCCTCCCAGGAGTCCCCACGTGGCCCATTGCAGGTAAATGCAGGTAAATGCAGGACGCGCACGGAGGCTCGGGGAGGCCAAAAAATGGGCCTACCGGAAGTTCAGGAAGGCCGGAAATGGGCCTCTTTCTGGCCTCTGGAGCCTGGGGAGGCCATTTTCCCAGAGGCTCGACTTCCTCCATGGTGCAGGAGGCTGACTAGGTCACGCCCACCATGGCCACGCCCACCCAGCAACCAGGCAGAAAACCCCTTGCTAAAAATTTTGAAGCCCACCTCTGGTGTTAGCAACTTTAAGACCTGTGGACTTCAATTCCCAGAATTCCCCAGCCAGACATGCTGGCTATAGCATCCTGGGTGTTGGTCCACAAGTCTTAAAAGTTGCTACGGTTGGAGACCCCTGCCTTAAACTAATGCATCTTTTTCCCCACGACCTGATAGTAGCTACCAAGGGCAGCTGCGTGACCCTGGGGAATCTGCAGCTCCTTCAATGTACACCAGGGTTATTGAGAGCAAAGAAGTTTTGCAAAGTCCACACTCTTGTTCCCAGACCAATTCGTAAGTCCACAATCCTAAAACTCCCCCCCCCAAAAAAAATACTTCCTCATCGAGACACTTGGAGCGTTTTATCTGCCACCCTTAATTCCCCACTGATAAGATTGGAAATGCAAAGAAATCATTCGCTTTGGTCGAGCTGCTGGAGCAGCTGAGTGCTTCATTAAAAGCTCATTGAGCTGTTAATATGACTCATAAGTACCGCTCAGCATGACTTCAACGGGTTATGTGGCGGGGGTACAACTCCTTGTTTAATTCTTGGTTAAAGCGCTTGGATTTGTGGTGTTGTGAAGCTAGAAGGTGCCGTGTGCTCATCTCCACCCCAAAGGAATTTGATTTTATCCGGAGGGGGATGCAATCAGGTGTGGGCCTGGTCTCAGCAATGACCAGCAGAGAGAAAGTATGGAAGAAACAGCTTTGAAATTGCCTGGTTCCCGCTGGAAAACCACTTCTTCTGAACTGTTAAATCATTTTCACCTAGAATTGTTTTACTTTTGCGAGAATTCAGCCTCTTCGATTCCAGTGTTGGTCCAACTGGATCTCAGAAGCCTTCCTTCCTCACCTCCGGATGGAAGATAAGGCAGGAACTGCAGATCACTAGTCTGTAGCTACCCCATCTTCATACCTCTCAGATTCGAGAGCCTTGCCATACCCCTGACAAGCTGAATCCTTGCTTGGAGACATTTTTCTCTACACCGTCTATGTAAATGTGTCAAGTGCGGTAAACCAGGAGTCAATGCGGTTCAAATGAAGACAGGTTTATTGCAAACTTCTGCTTTCTACAAGAATCTGAACTACTAACGGTCAAAGCACATTGTCTGTAGATAAGAATCAAAAGAATTCAAGGTGGACTTAGATCTCTTGTGGGCTTCACAACTAACAACAACAACATCTATCTATCTATCTATCTATCTATCTATCTATCTATCTATCTACCTATCTATCTATCTTGAAATGAATTAATCTTCTAGTTCAAAGTTGGACCATAAGGAAGGCCGAGCGCCAAAGAATTGAGAGGCCTTTGAACTCTGGTGCTGGAGAAATCTCCTGTGAGTCCCTTGGACTGCAAGGCGATCCAACCGGTCAGTCCTAGAGGAGATCAACCCCGACTGCTCTTTAGAAGGCCAGATCCTGAAGATGAAACTCAAATTCTTTGGCCACCTAATGAGAAGGAAGGACTCACTGGAGAAGAGCCTAATGCGGGAACAATGGAGGGCAAAAGAAGAAGGGGATGGCAGAGAACGAGGTGGCTGGATGGAGTCACTGAAGCAGTTGGTGAGACCTTAAATGGACTCCAGAGGATGGTAGAGGACAGGAAGGCCTGGAGGAATGTTGTCCATGTGGTCGCAATGGGTCGGACACGACTTCGCAACTAAGAACAAGATAAGGGTCAACAGAATTCACGGGGAGCTGGATTGGCAACGCAAAGACTCCAAACCGATAGCACATTTAACCCCGCTTTCCAGCTCAGCCTGCTCCTCTACAGTAAGCCATCGTCCTCGATCCAAGAGGTCACCGTCCACCAGGACCCAGCTGTTCTTCGAAGAACCCCAGAAATGTTTCCAAAGATTCTGCTCCCTGGAAAAGAAATGAGCAGCTCTTCCCCCCAGCAAGTTCAGCAGCGCATAGACTCAAACCCCCCCCCTCCCTTTTCTAAAGACCTGGTTGTTCCATGATGAAAAGCGAGCATCAGCCTTTTAGCTAACCAAACAGCTGGAGCACATCTGAGCCGAGAAGCGCAAGAATAAGCATATAAAAAGATGTACTTGCGCTGTAGGCACCCAACGGTAGGATCGATGAGTTTCTTGTTGAAAATCAGCCCTTAATTCATCTCTCTTTCTTTGAATCATTCATCCATCGATGAGCCCCCAGCTGTCAATCAAGTCGGCAAAGAGGAAAAGAAGCAATTTCCTCTCCCACTTGTGTAACCTTCCCACCCCCCCATCCCTCCAGGGAGGGGTGTGTGGGTTATCTCTTTTCTATCCGCCGCAAAAGATTTCGGGGAATTAAAAGTTATTTAAGAAAATCCATATGGATGCTTCTTTCTCGCCATTGACGGAGAGAGAGAGAAGAAAAACACAGGAAGCGCCGACAATCTATTCTGTAGAGGGGGATCCGGGCTCTTAAAACCAACATTTAAAAGTCGGGTTCATTTCTTGGGTTTGTGCAAAGATTTTTTTTTAAAGTGGGGGGAGTTGCTTTCGTGCTGTGCTCAGAGAAAAAAAGGGCTAGAGAGAGGGAATTTTGTATAACTGGGGAGGAGGGGGCGGAATGCTTTCCCCCCCCTTGTGCATCAAATTCATCTGTTGTTTTCAGTATCTGTAGGTGGGTACAGTGTGCCCCCCAAGGAATTGAAATGTCTCTTAGCTCGAGAAAACATGTTCGTAAAATAATAGTCATTTAATTAGTATCATCACTATCATTTGATCTTTCCCTTCTCCCCTTATCTCTTCCTTCCCTCCCTCCCTTGTTCTCCCTCCTTCCTTCCCACCTTCCCTTTTTCCTTCTTTCCTTCTTTCTTTCTTTTCTTCCTTCCTTCCTTCTGTCCTTCCTTCCTTTCTTTCTTCCTTCCTTCCTCCTTTCTTTCCTTCCTTCCTTTTCCTCCCTTCCTCCTTCCCTTCCTCCTTTCTTCCTTCCTTCCTTCCTTCCCTCCCTCGCTCCCTTTCTTCTTCCTCCCCCTTCCCTCCCTCCCTCTCCCACCTCCAAAATGTCTATGCTTTTTGCATTTTGCTTTTTAAACATTTATCCCTACCCTGCAAAGGGACAACATGTCACCTTTTTTTTTAAATTTATATTTTGCAAGCTTTATTTCAAAGGCCATCACAAAAAGAACAGTATATCTAGACCAAACCGGGGTTAACTGTAGGATTAATGACTTGTTATGAACGTGTTCTATTGTTTTCTTTGTATTTCTCTGTATTTTGTAGGAGTTTTGTATATTTAATATGATCAATTGATTTAATAAGGCATCTCTCTGTATCTATCTCTCTGTCTTTCTCTCTACTTTTACCTACCAACCTCTCCCTCTCTCCCTCCCTCCCTCTCTCTCTCTGTCTTTGTGTCTGTCTGTCTGTCTCTTTCTCTTTGTCTGTCTGTCTGTCTGTCTCGCTCTCTCTCTGTCTGTCTCTCTCTGTCTCTGTATCTGTCTGTCTCTGTGTCTGTCTGTCTGTCTCTCTCTTTCTCTCTGTCTCTGTGTCTGTCTGTCTCTCTCTCTCTTTCTCTCTGTCTTTCTCTCTCTGTCTCTGTGTCTGTCTGTCTTTGTCTCTTTCTCATTGTCTGTCTGTCTGTCTCGCTCTCTCTCTGTCTCTGTGTGTGTGTGTGTGTGTGTCTGTCTGTCTGTCAGTCTGTCAGTCTGTCTGTCTCTCTCTGTGTGTGTTTTGGATGACCAATAATAATGCTCCAATTCTTCCCAATTAGTTTCATGGAATCGTTTCTTTTTTCCCCCCTTTCTCTCACCCCACCCCCCCTTTCTCCCTCCCCCCCCCTTTTTTTTGGGTGTGTGATTCTGTCGTTTAATGGAGCGGTAAATAAGAATTTCTGATAATGAGCTCAAGCATCTGTCACAACAACCTGGTGCTGGTTATTAACATTTCCATTAACGGTAGGGTGGGCAGCAGTAATAAGGAAGAACGCACAGTTAGAACAAAATAAATAGTTGGTGTCAGGCAGAGTGGGTGTTAATTACTATTTTATTTTATAACCCCGGAGAGGAATGGAGGAGGAAATATATAAATATATAATAACAACGTGCCTTATGAAGGTCAGAGCCTGTAAAGGAAGAAGCCACCGGAGGGGGGAGATAATTGGACCGACACTTTGAGCAGCAAATGGTTTGGGATTTCTATTTGGGGGGCACTGAAGGGGCATCCAGCAAGCAGCGTTTTGCTCCCCAGCACTGTGGACAGAAGTGGCTGGCCTCCCCTTCGCAGGCCGGAAAGGCTTGGCGTTTGGCTCTCTTAGCTGCCTTGGAGGACTGGGTTGCCTCTGGTTCTCTATGCTCTAATCAGTTTGGGGTACCAAAGACAGGCATCAGGGAAGGGAAGGGAAGAAAAGGGGGAGGGAGGGAGGGAGGGAGGGGAGGGAGGGAGGGAGGGAGGAAGGAAGGAAGGAAGGAAGGAAGGAAGGAAGGAAGGAAGGAAGGAAGGAAGGAAGGAAGGAAGATAAAAGGGAGAAAGGGGACAGAGGGAGGAAGGGAAAAAGGAAGGAAGGAAGGAAGGAAGGAAGGAAGGAAGGAAGGAAGGAAGGAAGGAAGGAAGATAAAGGGGGAAAGGGATGGAGGGAGGAAGGGAAGATGGATGGAAGGAAGGAAGGAAGATAAAAGGGGAAAGGGACGGAGGAAGGGAGGGAGGGAGGGAGGGAGGAAGGAAAATAAAAAGGGAAAGGGACGGAGGAAGGAAGGAAGGGAGGGAGGAAGGGAGGGAGGAAGGAAGGAAGATAAAAGGGGAAAAAGGACGGAGGAAGGAAGGAAGAAAGAAAGGGAGGGAGGGAGGATGGAAGGAGGGAGAGAGGGAGGAAGAGGGAGAGAGAAAGGAAGGAAGGAAAAAGGGAGGGAGGGAGAGAGGGAGGAAGAGGGAGAGAGAAAGGAAGGAAGGAAAAAGGGAGGGAGGGAAGACTGAGAAGGAGGAAGGAAGGAAGGAAGGAAGGAAGGAAGGAAGGAAGGCGAGAGGGTGGGAGAGAGGGTGGAAGGGGAAGGGATGGAGGAGGGGAGAGAAAGGGGAGAAAAGAAGGAAGGAAGGAAGGAAGGAAGGAAGGAAGGAAGGAAGGAAGGAAGGAAGGAAGGAAGGAAGGAAGGAAGGAAGGATAGATGGATATTTGGAAAATTGACAAAAGAATTTGGCAAAGGAATTCCTTTGGAGATGTGAGTTTTCTAGAGAAGGTACTGAGGACAGCAGCAAAACTTGAGAAATCTAACGCAGGCCAACCATTCCATCTAGTGAGACCATCTTCTTCCTTCAGGCTTTGGTGTCAGCCGAATCAATGCCTCCCCCTCCTCCTTCTCCCAATCTCTTCTCTCGTCTTTCTTTCCCAAGCTCCCGCAATGCCTCCCCAGAATATCCACATCAGTGCCGTGTCTGCAAGCCAGCTGGAGATCACCTGGGACCCCCCTCCCGTGGACAGCCAGAACGGAAATATTCAAGGCTACAAGGCAAGTCAGGGTGGAAATGCCCGTCAGAGATTAGCCTGGATGCATTTTTGGAACTCTTTGAGCGAGACAAAAACACAGACTCCCCAAGCCCACCTTGTTTCCACAAACATTAACTATTTGATTATTTAACTACCGTATTTTTCGGAGTATAAGACGCACCTTAGTTTTTGGGGAGGAAAATAAGAAAAAAGCTGATTGGCGGGTGGATCGGCCTCCGGGAATACCCCCAATCAGCTGTTCCCAGAAGTGAATTTTAGTAACAGGTTCCTTGGTTGTGAGCTCTGTGCCTTGTAGGGTTTTTTTGTTTTTTTGTTTTTTTGTTTGCTTTTTTTCCTGCCTCTGAAAGCCTCCGAAACAGAGCTTCAGAAAAAAAGGTGTTTTTTTTTCTGAAGCTCTGTTTCGGAGGCTTTTTTTTTTCTGAAGCTTCTTTCAGAGGCTTTTATCCTGAAGGACTATCTGTACTCTGTTTCATCTCCTTTTTTTGGTATTGGTATGTAGATTAACCTCTTAGATCTGTTGGTTATTGTGTCATTCTCCAGATTTGTTAGCCTAGTTTGGCTAGAAGCTTTACTGATTCTTCTTTTGTTGCTTGCCATATTATTTTAGATAAAAGCCTTTCAGAGGCTTTTTTTTTTTTCTGAAGCTTCTTTCAGAGGCTTCTTTCAGCCTCTGAAATCTCCATTTGCGAGGCTGGGCGGGGCTACATTCGGAGTATAAAACGCACCCAGATTTTCAACCTCTTTTTGGGGGGAGAAAGGTGCGTTTTGTGCTCCGAAAAATACGGTATGTCGTTTTTATTTCTTCCTTCTGGCCCTCCTCTCTTAGGGTCTACCAATCTTAGTAAGTTAGAAAGGCAGCCAATTGCAAACCTACAACAAACAACTAAAGAATCCGCATAGATTCTGAGAACAGCTTTTTCCAACCTGGGGAATGCTGTTTCCAAACTGCAGAGGGTCTGTCGGCTGAGGATGATGGGAAATTGAAACCTAACAGAGTTGGACTCCCTCTTCTCTTAACTTGAAGACTTCCTCACTCAAGTGGATCCCATAAAAATAAAATCTCAATGGACTCTAAACCCTTAAAAATCAGAAGTTGAGAACATTGGACACGATGCCTTCATGAAGGGGTCTTCCTCGGGAGACAGAGTCACTACTGCACTTCTTCTGGGTGGGAAAGCTGAACTGAGGGTCTGATGGGATTCAGGAGGCCACGGACAGTTCTAAACACAGCCTAGCTTCAGATCATAGAACAGGGATCTCCAAACTTGGCAACTTTTAAGACTTGCGGACTTCCAACTGGCTGGAGAATTCTGGGAGTTGAAGTCCACAAGTCTTAAAAGTTGCCAAGTTAGGAATCTCATGGAGGATTCTTCCCAGAAACCAACTAGAAGCCGTTTGCCACAAGTGAAGAATACTTTCTGGCCAGAAAATCCTTTGCAGTCCCACGTCTATTATTATTCATTTCCAGGGGACCTTTCAAATGGCCAAGCGTCAAATATGCAAATGCATTCCAATCTGCATATTGCCAGAGTAATTACTCAAAGCCAATTTCTCCTCCTCCTCTTCCTTAGGAAGGCTGGCATTAGAAGACTAGGCCAAGCCAGAGAAAAACGAACCAGGTGATTGTCACCAGCTAGAAGTCTGGTGGCTATCCCAGATCCAAAAATCTCCTCCAACAATAAATGTAACCAACGATTGGCTTCTAAAACTCTGAAACGCTATTCTCCTGAATCGCTCTTGGAGCTTGGCCAACATCCATTTGCCTGGTGCAGCTTCCACCTGTGCCAGTCTCAGAAACTGGCATTACTTCATGGGCAGAAACAGCTACCGGCTGTAACAACCTGTGTACCTTCTCTTCTGTTTGGCACAAATTCTTCTGATCTCTGGGCTTGTAAACACCAAAGCAGATTCTTGACCGGACAGCGAGGTCAGGTCCCTGGTGAGCTTTGGGTGGACTTGATAAACTATTACACTCAGAAGTGGGTCTCCACGGCCAAACCAGGGGAATCTGCTAGGGAATTATGGGAAAGTGGATTTGGGGTTTCTGAATCACTTGTCGGCATGTTAATAACTTGGCTGAGTAAACCCAGCTGCAGGAATTGTCTGCTAGATCTAAAGCAGGGGTGTCGAACTCAAGGCCCGGGAGATGGATCCGGTCTGCAGGATGCTTAGATCAAGCCGGTGGGGCCGCTCTGGAAACAGCGAAGGAACGACCCACAGTGCCTCTGCCAGTGAAAACAGAGCTCAGGGAGCAGTGGTGAAATCTGAATCGGTTTGCTACTGGTTCGCTGGCCATGCATGCACAGTGCACACCAAACACATGCTGCGGATGCATGCACAGTATGCACCAAAAGGAGCCTTTTGAAGGTAACTAGAACAGCAAGGGGTGTTGGGATCAGCTTTGCCGCGCGATTTAGATTCACTAGAAAGCAAGGTTTCCTGCTTTCTAGCGATTTTAAATTGTGCGGCACAGCTGATCGTTGGAAATACCAGTTCAGAGGGACCAATAGCTTTTTATCACTACCGGTTCGCCTGAACCGGTGCGAACCGGTAGCATTTCACCCCTGTCAGGGAGGCCGCGCAAGGCCCACCCCGACTCCGTTTTTGGCCACGACGGCCTCCTGCAGCCTTCTGCCAGCAAAAAACGGAGGCTCGGGGAGGCCGCATGTTCGTAGAGCTGGTAGAAAATGGAGCCTCGACATGGCCACACCACCCCAGCTACCACCCCCGCCGCCCCCCCCCCCCCGAGATCAAACACAACCCTGACGCAGCCCTCATGGGGAGGAACAGGCTCAGGCTCAACCCTTCCAAGACTGAATGGCTGTGGCTCCCGGCATCCCGATATAGTCAGTTGACTCCATCACTGACTATTGGGGGTGAGTCGTTGGCCCCCACAGAGAGGGCTCGCAATCTGGGAGTCCTCCTGGATAGGCAGCTGTCCTTGGAGGAACATCTGACGGCTGTAACCAGGGGGACCTTTTGTCAGGTTCGCCTGATCCGCCAGTTGCGGCCCTTTCTTGATCGGGATTCCCTGTGCATAGTCACTCATGCCCTCGTCACCTCTCGCCTTGACTACTGCAACGCTCTCTACATGGGGCTCCCCTTGAGGAGCACCCGGAGGCTCCAACTGGTACAGAATGCAGCAGCGCGGGTAGTGACGGGAGCAGCATGGCGCTCCCATGTAACACCGCTCCTGCGCGAGCTGCACTGGCTCCCAGTGGTCTTCCGGGTGCGCTTCAAGGTGTTGGTTATCACCTTTAAAGCGCTCCATGGCATAGGGCCTAGCTATCTTCGAGACCGCCTGCTGCCACCGACGATCTCCCATCGACCCGTGCGCTCCCACAGAGAGGGCCTCCTCGGGGTGCCATCAGCCAAACAGTGCAGGCTGGTGACCCCCAGGGGGAGGGCCTTCTCTGTGGGGGCACCTACCCTCTGGAATCAATTGCCTCCAGAGATAAGGAGAATCCAAGACCTCGGTGTCTTCCGCCGTGCCCTTAAAACCTTCCTTTTCCAGCAAGCCGGGCTGGCCTAATTTTTTTAAGTGTTTTTAAGTGTTTTGTTTATTGTTTTTAATTAATGGGGCCAAATTTATATAGGTATATTTTAACTGTATTTTAATATTTGTACTTGATGTTTTTACTTGGCTGTTCACCGCCCTGAGTCCTCAGGGAGAAGGGCGGTATACAAATTCAAAATAAAATAAAAATAAAATAAAAAATTGAAATCGAGTTTGACACCCTTGATCTAAAGAGTTTCTCAGGTGTGCTGCGGCTCCAGCTCCCGGCATTCCCTGCCCCTGAGCTCACAGGTATCAAGCCGGTTGAGAATTGGAATTAGAAATGATGTCATGGGAACTTGAAGGATAGACTATTGGGCTTATCTCTCTCTTTTTTCCCCTCCCCCCCAAACTAGGTTTATTATTGGGAGAAAGACGGTCAGAATGACACTGAAAAAGTGAAGGTTCTCTTCCTACCCGACACAAGCATCCGTCTCAAAAACCTGACCAGTTTCTCCAAGTACCTGGTCTGTATTTCCGCTTTTAACGCAGCAGGGGATGGACCCAAGACAAGCCCTGGGGAAGGAAGGACACTCCAGGCAGGTAAGCGCAAGATGGATCCTTCCACCAAGCAGGTGCTATGCTTTGCACTTTTAACTCGATGTCTGTAGAGATTCTCAGTCCTCCAGGTCATGGTTGCCCCAAAGGTGCTTTTTCAGGAGGCAATTGGACTTCCTTGTTTGTTTTTTCTTTTGAAGACGTTTCGCTTCTCATCCAAGAAGCTTCCTCAGCTCTAACAGGATAGAGCTGAAGAATGGAAGGATTTATATTCCTTGCAGACAGCTGGCCGTTTGCATCCTTTTAGAGGATCGTTGGAGGTTTATCTGTATCCTCAGGGTCACCTGAATGGTGCTCCTGGTTCCTGTAGTCTGCAATTTTTCCCCCTCTGGAAATCCATTCCTACTCCCACACCGTTCAAAGGGTCTTCATCCCAAATTGCTATACGTCTGTAGAGATTTTCAGTCATGGTTGTCCTAAAGGTGCTTTTTCAGGAGGCAATTGGACTTTCTTGTTGTTGTTGTTTTTTTCTTTTGAAGACATTGAGATGAGAAGGGAAACGTCTTCAAAAGATTCGATGGTTGGGCTCTTGCACCATCCTACAGCATGGTGTGTTTGAGCCCTGGCTCTCGTTAAATAAGCAAGCCTTATCTGGGTTCACATTGCAGTGATAATCCACGATTTACGAATCAGGATGGCTATCTGAGGAGCTTCCTAACCCCAACTGATCAAACGTCCAGACGGAAAAACAGAAAACACTTTTTTGTTGCAAGCCTTGGTACCGATCTTGATGATTTAATTTATTTTAGTTTTTTCTTAACTTTTGTACTATATGTGTTTTAAGTTTGGCTGTCCACCGCCCTGAGTCTCCCTGGGGAGAAGGGCGGTATATAAGTTGAATTAATAAATAAATAAAATAAATAAATAAATCCAGGGCAAGACTTGTGATCCCGCTGACACCAAGGCTGCCTTGATCTCTTCCAGCTCCAGGCGTCCCCAGTTTCTTGATCTTCTCCGAAATCACATGCTCGGCACTTAACGTGACTTGGGGAGAGCCAACGGCCGCCAATGGGATCCTACAGGGATATCGGGTGATCTATGAACCTTTGGCTCCAGTTCAAGGTAAGAAAACCTCCAGAAGGACCAATTAGTCTCGGGAAGTGGGCGATCTGTCACGGAGATGCGGTTGATCTTTTTACCCTCCCGTTCATCTTCTCTTTTTCTTTTGGCAAAGACTAATTTGACTTGACTTGGGACGGGTGGCTCAGTGGCTAAGACGCTGAGCTTGTCGATCAAAATATTGGCAGTTCAGAGGTTCGAATCCCTAGCGCCACGTAACAGGGTGAGCTCCCGTGACTTGTCCCAGCTTCTGCCAACCTAGCAGTTCAAAAGCACATTAAAAAAAATGCAAGTAGAAAAATAGGGACCATCTTTGGTGGGAAGGGAACAGCGTTCCGTGCGCCTTTGGCATTGAATCATGCCGGCCACATGACCATGGAGACGTCTTCGGATAGCGCTGGCTCTTCGGCTTTGAAACGGAGATGAGCACCACTCCCTAGAGCTGGGAACGACTAGCACATATGTGCGAGGGGAACCTTTACCTTTACCTTAGGTAAAAGGTACAATTTTAGATGGAAGGGACCTTGGAGATCTTCTAGTCCAACCCCCTGCCCAGGCAGGAAACCCTACACCACTTCAGACAAATTATTATCCAACCTCTTCTTAAAAACTTCCAGTGTTGGAGCATTCACAACTTCTGCAGGCAAGTTGTTCCACTGATTAATTGTTCTCACTGTCAGCTCCAAAGTGCTTTTAAAGAAGGGGTTTTTTTTCCTGCAGACTTTCTCCTCTCTGCCTGGATTTTCCTCGTATTATGAACTCACTCCCGCAGTCCGTTTAAAAATCAATTCCCCTAATATCCGACACTAACAAACTAACCCTGGAGCCATTCTTCGCCCCTCTTTTAAATAACAACGTTGTTGAGGTTTTGTTCTCTGGATTTGACTGAGAAAATTGGACAATCCCGCCAGAGACAGTGAATGGCATTCCGATGTGTTTGATCCTGCCTTTTCTCCCTTCCGATTCTGGGATTTCAAATTGCAGCTGGAAGGAGAAATTGAAGCAAAGCACTTTGGAAAGTGCTGAAGTTGATTGAACCAGTCCAAGCAAAATTAAGTTTTGTGGAGATGCCCACCTATTGTTGGCTTCCCAATTATCTGCCGAGGCGGTTGGTGCTCCTGGGTTTTTCCACAAATATCAGCTGCCACGTTGCAGTCACAGTAGGAGGAAGGACGTTTAAAGGGAGGGGGAGAGAGAAAAGATTGATTTTTCTAATGAGTCTCAAGAAGGCCACTGCTTAACTTTCAAACGCCAAAAAGCAAACTTCAGATTTTAGGCCTTAGGATCAGAAGGAAGGAACGTCCCTGCGTCCACTTCCTTCTGTCAGAAACACACCCTCACCCAAACAAATTGGATCTCAGAAGGTGACTCTTAACCTTTGTTTCTCCCATGTGAGCCTTTTATTTATTTATTTATCTATCTATTTATTTATTAAATGTAGGTGTCGCCCGTATCACTAGCCAGGCACCCAGAGACGGGTGCCTTGCAATAGCATAAAAGTATAATCATTTCGGCTGCTGTTTGTATTTATTTATTTAGAATTAGAATTAGTATACTTTATTGGCCAAATGTGATTGGACACACAAGGAATTTGTCTTCGGTGGTTGCAGAGGTGTCTCAAGTTGGGATGGATGGTGATTGGGCCATGTGATGGACTGATGGGTGCAGGAGCTGAATTTGGGGTTTTGATTTATTGAAGGAATAAAATAAATTAAATAAATAACTTTATTGTCATTGTACATGTATACCCAGTATACCCATACAGCGAAATTCACTTAACACTCAAAGACCAGGTACAACACACATAACAATCCCCAAACACACTCCCACCCACCACAATTCTTCACCCCTAAACCACCCAAACATCCACACAACAGACCAAGTAACACTGTCCAACAGCTCAGTGATGGTGGCCCTTTAGTTCATTGTTGAGTGCAATTATAGCTCTGGGATAAAAACTATTCAGAAGACATGCGGTCCGAGTTTTAATTGTTCCGTATCTTCTGCCAGAAGGCAACAGTCCAAAAAGATCGTAAGCAGGACGGGAAGAGTCCTGCTTATGAGTACTTAAGTCCTGTTCCAGGGAAAACCCAGAACTCTCAGATTCGAGTTTTCCCAGATGTGCCAGTATACCTATTCCGATAAATGAAGGTTTTGAGATGAAGCTTGTCTCAGAGTTTTTAATTGGAGTTGGGCCGTTCTGGAACACTGACATTTTTTTTGCATAACAACGCATATTGGCTCACTTATCTCCCCCAAGTGCCTCTTTCTCTTCTGCTGCCATTTGTTTCCCTTCTTTTAGAAGGAACTAACCCCCAAGAGGGTAGACATGGGAAATGCTAAAGGGTGTATATTTACTTTCCTTTCCCCCCCCCCCCCCAAAGACATTGAGATGTTGGTCAATAGAGGCTGTGGCCGAGCGATTTTTCTCCCCGGGAGCAATTCGACAGAATGATGGGGGTTAAAGGATCCCCCGCGGAGTCAGTTTGGGTTTCCAGTGAGAAGCTACAAGCCGCAATTACTTCTGCTCACCTTTTCCTTTCATCCCTGGGTAATCAGGGACGGTAATCTCCAGCCTCTTGAAAATCTCCCAACTGCGCCCGTAAGGCTCCCCCATGCCCCCCCGCCTCTCGCCAGCCTCCACTTATCAAGCCTGGAGTCTAATTACACTTATCTGTGCCGAAAATTGTCCATTATTGCCACTTAAATTCCCACTAATTGTAAGAAAAGCTTCTTTAGCAAATGGCTCGATCATCATTTCGCCGGTTAATCTGGTTGGCATCGTTTCTGCCGCCTCACGACTTGCTTGCTTTCCTTCCTCCTGACCCTTTCACGCCCTCCGCCCCCCCCAATCCCCCCCCTCTATTTTTCTTTTGAACACTCTTTTGATCCCCTCTCTCTCTCCTTTTTTTTTTTTTTTAGGGGTGAGCAAAGTGGTAACCGTGGACATCCAGGGAAATGGGCAGCGCTGGTTAAAAGTCAGAGATCTCACCAAAGGAATGACCTACTTATTCCGAGTTCAAGCTAGGACCATTATCTATGGACCTGAACTGCAAGCTAACATCACCGCTGGGCCAGCGGAAGGTAAGGGAGATCCGAGGAGCAGGCCAAACGTCTGAACGACGATTGCTACAATAATTCAAATCCAAACCTTTATTGTCAGTGCACAACATATGTACAATGAGATGGGTTGAGCTCCCTCAGTGCAACCCCACCCCCCAAACACAAAACAACTCAGAGTGTAGACAGAAAATCCCTAACCCAATAAATGATATTAACAACCTCCAGTCCTATTGCACCGGTGTGAACATGTTACATGCAGTCCATCATACTATGTAGTTGTCAGTGGTGAAATTCAATTCTTTTTACCACTAGTTCTGTGGGTGTGGCTTGGTGGGCATGTTGTGGCTTGGTGGGTGTGGCTTAGTGGGCATGGCAGGGGAAGGATACTGCAAAATCTCCATTCCCACCCCACTCCAGGGGAAGGATACTGCAAAATCCCCATTCCCACCCCACTCTGGGACCAGCCAGAGGTGGTATTTGCCGATTCTCCGAACTACTCAAAATTTCCGCCCCAAAGAAGAGGGGGTCAACCTATCTTCCAAAGCACCTGAAGGCAGGACAAGAAGCAACGGATGGAAACTCATCAAGGAGAAAAGCAACCTAGAACTAAGGAGAAATTTCCTGATAGTGAGAACAATTACTCAGTGGAATCAACTTGCATCCCAGAGTTGTGGGGGCTCCAAGTATGGAGATCTTCAAGGAAGGATTTCTTGAAAGGTTCAGGAACCTTTGTTCAGGAGGATGTAAGGTCTCTTGCCTTGAGCAGAGAGCAGTGGTGGGTTGCACCACCACCACCGCGCGCACTCACAGTTCCGAACCGGTAGCGAAGGTAAGTGAAACCCACTACTGGCAGAGAGGTAGCCTAGAAGATCTCTGAGTGTCCTTCCTATGATTCTGTGTCCTGTGTTTTATTATTTATTTATTTGTTCCCGTGCCTCAACCAGTTCTTCCCTTGCTCCACTCCTACAGGATCTCCTGGTTCTCCACAGCACGTGCTGGTCTCAAAATCCTCCTCTGGACTCACTTTGTACTGGACGGAGGGAGTTTCAGGAGTGAAACCCATCACTGGCTACGTCATAGAAAGTCGGCCTTCAGGTAGGTCATATTGCAGTCGCCGTGCAACAGAAGATCAAAACCGACTGAACGAGCAAACCTAGTTAGAACCAAAGAAGGAAAGAGAAAAATTAAGGTGGTGTTGTGATCCAGGCCCAAGTAGGTATTATCAGACGCAATCAGTTCGAAACAAACAGACTTTACTAGAACAGCTGAGAATTAACTCATTCTCAGCATAGTCCAAACTCATTCAAAACAAATTCTTCATAACCCAATTCTTCAGCCTTATCACCAACCTTAGTCTAATTAGTCCAACCTGCCAAAGGCTTTTCTTGGCAAAAGTTCAGAAGCAGAAGACGCCGACAAGAAATAAACGCAGCAAGACAAGAAACAAATCTATCAACGTTGTTTTCCGACAAAGAGCCCAAGAGCCGTTGTTGGACTTTTAAGCCTTATGGGAGAGGCCAATCATCTCCTGCCCTTACTCCCGAGTCGTCCTTTTTGCTTTAGCTACTCTTGCCTTCTGGCAGGTCTGCACATGCGTGCACTAGGAACAGGCTCCTCCTGTTCCTCTGCCTCTCTGCTGTCAGCCTCTGGGGGCTCTGGAGTCCGCACCTCACTCCCAGATGGCCCTGGCCCCATCTCTGCCTCCGACACAGAGCCCTCGTCCGGGCCTTCCCCAGCCTCCAGGACTGTCCCATGTTCTTCCTCAGCCTCCTCACTGTCCGACTCCGCTGCCAGTTCCGCAGGCTGCTGGTGGACCACAACAGGTGGGGGGTGGTATAGGAAGACATCCCAAACTAGCTGTGGAACTCCTGTCCATAACTCTTGACTTGCTTGCTCAGAGCTCACAAAGGATGGATGATTCCTGCTACAGACTGACACAAGCCATATTGTCCATTTACATTTCAGGGTGACATCCCTGTATGATGACTTCTCTTCTAGATCTTCCCCAGGGCCACTGTTGAGGATCTCATTCTCCTAGTTCCCAAATACTCTTGGTTGGGATGTTGATGATTCTCAGTCAAATGTTGATGGCCCTCAATCCCAGTGTTGTGGCCCATCAGCCTCCTGTCCCTCCAGAAGCCGAATCAGAGGAGGAGGAGGCGTGGAGGTCAGGGTCCACATCAAGGCAACCTGAGAGCTCTGAGGGGGAAGAGGGAATGGAGCTGGCAGAGAAAGAAAGAGAGAGAGAGAGAGAGGTGGAGCCTGGGCCGTCCGTCAGCCCTCAGATGGAGAGTCAGCAGCCCCCAGGTCTGGAGGTGGCTGATGAGGAAGAAGAGGAACAGCTGGGTCCAGTGGCTGACGTGCAGAAGGCAGAGGAGAGGAGAGCAGTGGAAATCTATGGGCCGGTCCTTGGGACGGAAGAGCCACTGCTGCTAACGAAGCTCCACCCTAGCTCTGGAGATAAAAGGCAGGTGACGGAGACGAATAGATGTGCCAGACAACTATTCATCTCCTGGCTGGATGGACTTGTTAGCTTGCGGTGAGAGAGAAACTTTTTGCCGGGGCTGCTGGCGCTCCTAATAAAGGAATCATTGCTTACAGAGGGTTTGTCATGTTTGAGGAGCTGCGTCAGAACAGCCTCCATGAGTCTTCTAGTCTTCCAGAAGTGTTTTTCTCCTCCGCTGTTCCCTGAACTCTGCCCATTTCCCCCCACCTCCCCCAAAAGCATTGTTTCCTAAAAGGCCTCACTAAGGATTAAGTCTACCTTACTGCTCTGATACCAAGACAAACCCTCCCCCCACCCCAGAGGTGGGCTTCAAAACTTTTAGCAAGGGGTTCTCTGCCAAGTTGCTGAGTGGGCGTGGCTATGGTGGGCATGGCCTAGTCAGCCTCCTACACCACGGAGGAAGCCCCGTTTTTGCCCTCCCCGGGCTCCGGAGGCTTTCCTCAAGCCTCCAGGAGGGCGAAAACGGCCTCCCCAGGCTCTGGAGGCCCTCTGGAGGCTGGAAACGGGCCCATTTCCAGCCTTCCTGAACTTCCGGTAGGCCCGTTTTTTTGCCCTCCCCGAGCCTCTGTGCACACTCTGCACTTACCTGCATCCCAAACGGGCTGTTTAGGGACTCCTGGGTGGGGCGGGGCCAGCCAGGAGTGGGATTTGGGGGTTCTCCGAACTGCACAGAATCTTAGCTAGAGGTTCTCCCGAACCCCTGCGAACCCCCAGCAGCCCCACCCCTGCCCCACCCTCATTAAAACATCCCCTTCACTGCCTCTTATTGTCCGTTCTTGGGCTGCCTTCACCGTTCCTCTCCTCACCCCTCACATTATCCCCACAAATGGAGAAGGCTGCCGATTCCCCCTTCTTGCTGAGAGCAGCTGTTTTTCCATCCGAGCGCTTTATCTCGGCTATTCTATTATTTTTCTCTTAATTTCCAGAATGTAGCTCTGATAACAGTTTTCACAACCAAGTTAATGAAACATGCTTAGCATTCAAGGATCACCCTTTCCAGGCCCCCCCCCAAACCCTCCTTCTTCCCTTCCTCTCCCGTCCACCAGTCACTGGAGCTTGTAACCCACTTTTTCATCCATTTAAATTAATTAATGTTCTGAATAAAACAAGACTATCTGAGGGTGGCCCATCCATCATAACAAAATGAAGAGAGATTTAAGCTTAAGGGTTGGGGTTTTTTTTTCTCTTCCTGTAGAAGCATTTTGCTCTTCTCTTGGTCCAATTCATTTCCATGAAACTTGCCCAGGAAAATGTCTCAAGACAGATATTAATTAGGAAACTCAGGAACTTACATTGTGGGATCCTTCTGCATTTTAAAGCTGTGGTGGCGCAGTGGTGAGAGCGCAGTACTGCAGGCTACTTCTGCTGACTGCCGGCTGCCTGCAATTTGACAGTTCAAATCTCGCCAGGCTCAAAGTTGACTCAGCCTTCCGTCCTTCCGAGGTGGGTAAAATGAGGGCCCAGATTGTTGGGGGCAATAAACTGACTTTGTAAAGCGCTTAGAGAGGGCTGTAAAGCACTATGAAGCGGTGTATAAGTCTGGTATAGCTTGGGAAGGAAGGAAGGAAGGAAGGAAGGAAGGAAGGAAGGAAGGAAGGAAGGAAGGGGGATAGGGAAGGGAAGGGAAGGGAAGGAAGGAAGGAAGGAAGGAAGGAAGGGGGATAGGGAGGGGAAGGAAGGAAGGAAGGAAGGAAGGGGGATAGGGAGGGGCAGGGCACATTGAATTATGGGTGTGGGCATGCACGTGTGACTCCCTCCCCTCCACTGTTGGCACGCGTTGACAAAAAGCTCAGCCATCTCTGGTCTATAACAACTTGCCACGGCCAACTCGCTCAACTGGGAGAACTCGCCGCAGGACAAGAGTTATACTAACATCAAAGAAATGGGGGAATAGCATCACCAAGGATGCAAAAGGAGGGACAGAATGAAATGTACACGACAAGAATTAAAATATTTATTTTAAATAATTAAATTGAATTATTAAATTGTCCCACGGTGTCGACTTGGCCGTGTCGACTTGGCTGAGGCGAGTTGTCCCATTCCACTTTATCCATATTTAAACATCCTGCTGTTACTTTAGGGCAGCATTTCTCAAACTTGTCAGTTTTAAGATGTATGGACTTCAACTCCCAGAATTCCCCAGCCACCCCGGCTGGGGAATTCTGGGAGGTGAAGTCCACATATCTTACAGTTGCCGAGTTTGAGAATCACTGCTTTAGGCTTTTGCTTCTCAATTACCATCTATCATGGTAACTCTAAACATTCAATGCCAGCAACTTCTTTCTTTCCTTCTTTCTTTCTTTCTTTCTTTCTTTCTTTCTTTCTTTCTTTCTTTCTTTCTTTCTTTCTTTCTTTCTTTCCTTCCTTCCTTCCTTCCTTCCTTCCTTCCTTCTTTCTTTCCTTCCTTCCTTCCTTCCTTCCTTCTTTCCTTTCTTCCTTCCTTTCTTTCCTTTCTTTCCTTTCTTTCCTTTCTTTCCTTTCTTTCTTTCTTTTTCTCTTTCTTTTTCTTATTTATCACTAGGAGTGTCGTTCTCACCTAGGAGACTCCAAAGCCTGTCTTCTCCACTCCCTCTCTCCCAATAATCTCTGCATTTCTCAGTTTCAAAGGAATCTCTTTTTAATACCCTCAAGGTATAATTATTTGATTTTTTTTTTTCTTAGAGTATTAGCACCACTCTTCCTGGGGAGTGATAGATCTTAAAAGGCATGAAATAGCCGGATCTGTGGATTTTTAGAAACAGAACTTAAACCCTCCAGGGCCTATCAACAAGGCATTCCACTCTCAATTGCCAGAAGTTTGCACGAGCAACCGGAAACTGGCAACTGAGGGTCCTCAAGCCAAATTCGACCTCTTGAGGAACATCAAATGTCTCCACCCAGGATGTTCAAGGACACCCTGTTGATCACAAATTTCCAATAGTTCAGTTGCCAAATTAAGAGCTAAGTAGAATTCATCAAGAGTCTGCCTATTGGTTAATGGCATGGTGGCCACCATCCATTTGGGAGTTGTTGTTGTTGGAGTTTAACTTGTGATTTTGTCCTCAGATAAAGGTGGAAGTTTGTCAGAGGGAGATCCAACATGGAAATAAGGAGGAATTTCCTGTTTATGAGAAAGATTAATCAATGGAACAGCTTGCCTCCCATAGTTGTGATTGCTCCACAGGGATGGGCTTCAAGAATTTTAGCAAGGAGTTCTCTGCCCGGTTGCTGGGTGGGCGTGGCCGTGGTGGGCGTGGCCTAGTAGGCCTCCTGCATCACTGCAGGGGGGGGGCATTTTTACCCTCCCCAGGCTCCGGAGGTTTTCCTTGAGCCTCTGGAAGGCGAAAATGGCCTCCCCAAGCTCTGGAGGCCCTCTGGAGGCCAGAAACGGGCCGATTTCCAGCCTTCCTGAACTTCTGGTAGGCCCGTTTTTTGCCCTTCCCGAGCCTCCATGCATGCCCTGCACTTATCTGCATCCAAAACAGGCCACGTGGGGACTCTTGGGAGGGATGGGGCAGGGTGGGCGGGGCCAGCCAGGAGTGGGATTTGGGGGTTCTCCTAACTGCACAAAATTTTAGCTAGAGGTTCTCCCGAACCCATGCGAACCCCCAGCAGTCCATCCCTGGTGTTCCATTAATGGAGGCTTTCAAGAAAAGATTAGACAATCATTTGCCTGGGATGGAAAAAGGACTCCTGTCTTGGGCAGGGGGTTGGACCAGGAGAGAAGGTCTCTTCCAGCCCTATGATACTATCATTCTCAGCCAACCAGATCTTGGCGTCAGAAGGTTTTAAAGGTTCGCCTAGGGTTGGTGACTCTTCAGGGCCCTATCAAAGGAGACTTTTTCCCCACCCAGCCCAAAACAATAGATCCATATGGATTGATAGAAAAGACAAAATATGTCCCTGTTTCCCACTTCTCCATCCCCATGTAGCAGGAAAGATCTAGATTTCTTCCAAATGCTGAGTGTTTTGGGAGGGTTCCTCTCCTTTTATTCATCATTCATTTAGAGCTCAACTTGGCGTCTCTGCCCTCAAGGAAAGACATCCCCGTCTGCTCTTTTCCCTAGCATTCTTATCACTTCCATTTATTCCATTTCAAACATGGACCTAAACCAGCTGACGTCGGTCAGTTCAAAGCAAGGTCTTCGGTTGCCCAGCGTGTCTCTCCCCGAGGACCATTATTTTCCCTTCGTTTCTTCCCCTGGATGACAGGCAGGTGTCACGTCAACAGCTCGTTAGTCTTCGTTTGGCATCTTTGCCCTTCTGATGGTCGGGGCTGCGGTTTCACCTCCTTAAAAATAAATTCACTCCTTAAAAATAAATATCCAAGATAAATTCATATTTATCTTGGGCTTCTTTCAGGAGGAGCCTTCTGTTAAAGCTCAGCTGCCGACGTCGACTGGCACGCGACCAAGGCCACGTCTTGCAGCATGACCCTTGCCACGCTCATACCCAGGACGGGGGAAATGCCAACGGTGGCAAGACAGACATAAAAATGGCAGGTTTCCATCAACCCTACCTCTAAGGTGGAATGAATTAATCAGTGACGTCCACCCTGTCAGGTCCTGAAGCCGCGGTGGTTTGACTGACAGTGTGATTCAGCCCACGGCAACGATTAATTGTCCGTGAAATCGCACTCTTGCGTTGGTGCAGCGTCTGTTCTAACACCTGCGACTCACAGAACCACTGATCACACACACACACACACACACACACACACTCACACACCGGAAGGATAAAACCTGAAGGTAGAGAAGTTAGGCCTTGCGAGCTGTAGGAAGAACCACAAATGGTCCCTCAGGTCTTCTTCAGGATCCAGAGGTAGCCATACAGAAGCAATGCTTCCTTTCCTACTTCTACCGTTAGAGTCAAATCAATAGGATAGAAAGCTAAATTATGATAAAGATTAATGAGTTAACAGAAGCATATATTCCTCCCCACAGCAAAGAGAAGCAGAGATGGTCAAATCGATTCTTAGAAGAGATCTAACTTTTGTTTCTGTTTTGAAATTGCTTCCGAATTTTGTATTTGCAACGGGGGGAAAATTGACATTTTGATTTTGCTTTTGTTAACTAGAAATGGCTTGTACATACTGTTGTGTAAAAGCAAAAAAGTTGTGGCTGTAATGCTGTTGTCTTTTACTGTGCTAAAGAGAGTCGGAAGTTCGTGCCTTTTTCTTTCCTTTTGTAGCAACACCACCTGTGTAGCGATAGATTTTTTCTTTTTTAAAAAAAGTAGTTATTCCCCTTAATCTCGGCTTTCCAAATAAACGTGGCCAATCCAAGCCTATAGGAAAAGCAGACAAGGGGACAGATGTTTCTAAACAGAAAAGCAATTGAAAGCAATTCTCTTGCAACCCCATAACCAGCTGGGCTGCATCTCACAGTACATTAAGCAAGAATTGATGGGGAGAAACAGCACCTATTTTGGGGGGCGTATGATTTACCAGGGCAAGCTTTCTTTTCCCTCGACATTAACACACACACACACACATACACACACACACACACACACACACTCCTTCAGTTACCGTGTTTCCCCGAAAATAAGACCCTGTCTTATATATTTTTTTTGAACCTTGAAATAAGCGCTTGGCCTTATTGCCATGTGCTCAAAAGCCCAATTGGGCTTATTATCAGGGGATGTCTTATTTTGGAGAAAACAGGGTAGTACATTCTACTACATATAAATACAGCCGTAGTACATACTAGTAGGCCAATAGTACCATGTTTCCCTGAAAATAAGACCCTGTCTTATATTTTTTTGAACCCTGAAATAAGCACTTGGCCTTATTGCCATGCTCTCAAAAGCCCGATTGGGCTTATTATCAGGGTATGTCTTATTTTGGGGAAAACAGCATATTAATCTTCCGCATGCAAGCCTCCTGATCAGGATACAGGAAATCGCCAACCAACCTGGAGAATCCAGAAAAGACCTACTTCATGCTCCTTGGGGTAGATCTACATTCATTGCGATAGCTTACCTTGACGGAAAACTGCACTGAGTTACAAAAGGAATTATAATGCTGTCTTGAGCATTCAAGCCTTTGATGGGGAAATGGATGTTGGGTGGAAGAGGAAGGAAGGAAGGAAGGAAGGAAGGAAGGAAGGAAGGAAGGAAGGAAGGAAGGAAGGAAGGGGGATAGGGAGGGGAAGGAAGGAAGGGAGGGAGGGAGGGAGGGGGATAGGGAGGGGAAGGGAAGGAAGGAAGGAAGGGGGAAGGGAGGAAAGAAGGAAGGAAGGGGAATAGGGAGAGGAAGGAAGGAGGAAGGAAGGAAGGAAGGAAGGAAGGAAGGAAGGAAGGAAGGAAGGGGGATAGGGAGGGGAAGGAAGGAAGGGAGGGAGGGAGGGGGATAGGGAGGGGAAGGGAAGGAAGGAAGGAAGGAAGGAAGGAAGGAAGGAAGGAAGGAAGGAAGGGGGAAGGGAGGAAAGAAGGAAGGAAGGGGAATAGGGAGAGGAAGGAGGAAGGAAGGAAGGAAGGAAGGAAGGAAGGAAGGAAGGAAGGAAGGAAGGAGCTATAACTGTATGTGTCAGCTTTGGAAGCTGACAGCATGTATGCTTCATGAGAGATTTGAAACCCACCAAATTCTGGCACGAGAATAGTAGGATGGACCTAAAGTAGCAGGATGTTTTTTTTCTCCACGGATGGTCAGAAGAAAGATAAGATGGACCATACCAGAATCTCATTTGGAAAACTCAGAAAAATTTACCTAGGAAGACAGGACCCATATGATAAAAGAGGATGCCTTAGCAGAAAACCATGACCATCCCAAAGGTGCTTTTTCAAAAGGACTTCCTTGGGTTTTTCCTTGAAAACGTTCTGCTTCTCCTCCAAGAAGCTTCTTCAGCTCTTCAGTTTCTTGGATGAGAAGCGAAACATTTTCAAAAAAAAAAAAAAAACCCATCAAAACCTATCCTGTTGCCTTTTGGAAAAATCACCTTTGGGACACTACCATGACTAGGATGATTGAGCATCTCCATTGACGTCAAACCGAGACAGTGTTTCTCAACCATGGCAACTTCAAGATGTGTGGCCTTCAACTCCTACCATTCTCCAGCCAGCTCTGAGAGTCCCTGTTAAATATCAGTATCAAATTACCTTGAAAGAAATCTAAAGAGAAGACCTGAAGAGGTTCAGGTCAAAACGCGAACCATCTGCTAGCAGAACTGATAGATTTTTTCCCCCAGGCAATTGTAATTCTCTCTCCCTCCCCCACTACTGACAAGTGGTTGTTCTTGAACCATGGATTTAGCCACTGCAACGATTTCTGGAGGCTTTTCTCATGATTCCCACCACCAGAACATTGTCTTTATCAAAGGTTAGAAAGATGCCACCCACCCACCCACAACCCTAATTTGGAATTCTCTTCCATGTGTTGTGGCCCGTCAGTGGCCTGTGCAGCTAGTAGCTGATTCTGACAGCGAGGAGGCTGGTGTGGTGCTGTGCCAGCAGCCTGTGCAGCTGGCACTCGAGTCGGACAATGAGGAGACTGGAGAAGATGTGGTGCCAGAGGCAGGGATTCAGCCAGGACCTTCAGAACCTCCAGAAGCTCCTTTAAGTGAAGAGGACGAAGAGGAGGAGCCTCTTCTCGATGCATGGGCGCGCAGAGCTACCAAAAGGCAGGAGTGGCTCCTCAGGAGGAAGTCTCCTTGAGAGTAAGGCTTGGGGCTAATTGGCCACTCCCTTAGCCTATTTAAAGAAGGACGACGACTGAGGCAATTTGCAGGGAACAACTTCGTTCACTCTCCTTCGTGTCCTGATCTTAGTTCTCTTATCAGTTTCCTGCAAATTGCTTCTGGGCTTTCTGCCAACCCTAGTAAGATTACGATTATTTATTCTTTGGATTCTTGTAGGCTGTTAAGAAAATTAATTAACAGCCTTTATTTGAAAAAGACTGATTTAATTTAGTAAACTAAGGTTTGTACAGACTTTGTGTGTGCTGCGTTCTTTGGGGTCCGTAGCTGGGGCAAAACACCACGTTTCCTGCGACAGCCCTATGTGTTACAAGGATCTAGCGCCGAATAAAACGAGCCACCCCGTTTATTTCTTTGCAAGCGCTCTGAACTATCGGCTCTGTCGCTACCTCTCCGTCCTCTGCCTCTCGAAGTAAATAAAACTCTCGGCTTCCTTTATTACCCTTGTAAAATTATTTATTAAAAGCTCCCGTCTTTTATTTTGATCCTCTGCATTCCGCACGGAGACCTATCCCAACGCGGAGGGGGTGGCATTTGGCTGAATTTATGATCCGTTGCTTGCAAATCCGCTGTGGATTTTCAGAGGAGAAATTATCTGCTCCCTCATGAGGTTGCACTGCTAAAAGGTGGCTGGGTTTTCGGTTCCCAGCCCACCGCCTCATCGTTGGGGGCTTGCCAAATACCATCATCAAACAATAGGCAACAGAGAGCGTATTAATCAATGTCACCGGTGCTCAGAACCTAATACCTTTCTGGGCTGAAATTTATGGGCAGCCAACTTTAGAGACACATGAATCAGGTTTTTCTGCTACTGCAAAGAACAGAACAGGGTTCCAGATAATTTGTCTCAAGTCCAATGAAAGGTTATTTCAGGGGTTTTAGAAAGCACTTCATGGACCTCTAGAGACTCTTGATTATTTATTTATGTGTTTGTGGGGTCCCTGGTGTTAAGGATATTGTTGTTGTGTTACCAACCAGCAGAGTGTAGAGCACAGAGAAACGTTGCTGAGAGCAATGAATAAGAGATATGCAAACTGGTTTATCAAAAGTTTACTTTATAGTGAAAAAACAATCTCATAGTCTTTAAATCAATCCAATCTTTGCCAGTTAAATCAGTCCAGTAGTTACAGATATCTTCTCACCAAACAAACAGTAGTTGGTTAGAATAACAAACTCACTCTGGTTCACAAACCACGATGGTAACAGATCCATCCAACCATGATTAGCAGATAGCAACTCCTCTCAATGGTAGCTTATCATATCAGCTCCATACACAATGGCAGCATATCATAGCAGCTTCATCATCAAACTGAATACGTCACAATACCTTGCTTAAATACTCTCACAACCAGTCATTACCTAATTGCAGCATGACTCAGCATTACAATAAATCATCAAGAAAAACTTTAAAGTCACATAATACATATATTGCCTGGACAACTAGTTAGGCTCAAACCATATCCTAACACCTGGTACTTTCTGAGCTTGGTGGTTTTCTTGTAGACATTTCATTACCTGACTAGGTAACAAAATCAATGCTAGAAGGGAGTGGGGCTTGCTTTTATTTTTTATATACTGGGAGCGTGCCTGTCAGAGTTGGTGGAAGTGTTCTTGGTGGTTTCTTGATTAGGCTGTGGTTTATTGTTAGCTTGTTTGTCTGCATTGGTAGTTCCTTAATTAGAATATTGTTTATGTCAGGGTTCCGACGGATGCCCTAATTAAATCATGAGCCTCGAGCCAAGCTTCAAAAGAAATCCAGTTATTTATTAGGAGCTTCATGTCGGCATGTTCCAAGTGAAGCCAACTCTGACCCCACGTAATTTACGGCAAGGGCTTGACCCTGTTTCCCCCCTCCCCCCAGGGTGTGTCATCAGTCACATTCGCCAACAGAGCAATTTTGCGGGTTGTAGAGATCACTCCCCTCGACCACTGTGGGTAACCCTGGGAGACAGCCTTGAGAGAAATATGTCTGGAATGTGCTTTTGTTTTTGGCTGCCGTGCTGCTTCGCTGTTTTCCCATCCTCCTTGCCTATGGCAACTCGAGAGCAGGCCAGGGATGCTTTGCAAGTTGACAGTTTACTTCTTGGTTGTTGGTCTAGTGAAGGAGTCTCAAAAATTGACAACTTTAAGCCTTGTGGACTTCCACTCCACAGAATTCCTCAGCCAGTTGTAGAAGTTGAAGTCCACAAGTCTTAAAATTGCCAAGTTTGGACACCCCTAGCTTAAATGTTAAATTTGGTATTAATCTCTGCTCATAATGAAGTTGGGGTAAGCCATGTGAAATGATCAGAAGTAACCACCAAACTTCCTCATTCTTTGCTGCTTTTGTAGATGAAGGTGTGTGGGACCTGTTTGTGAAGAACATCCCACGGAGTGCCACATCCTACACGGTCAGCCTAGACCAGCTAAAAGAAGGAGTAAGCTATCAGTTCCGAGTGGTGGCGGTGAATGAGTTTGGATATGGAGAACCCAGTGCAGCTTCTGTAGCCATCTCAGGTTGGTAAACTCCATTCAGCATTCCCTTGAACATGTGGAGAAGTCTTTATTGCTGCAAGGTTAACATTGGGACACTCACTTGCCTCCAGAAGTTGTGGATGCTCCAATGCTGGAGGTTTTTAAGAAGAGATTGGACAATCATTAGTCTGAAATGGTATAGGGCTTCCTGCTTGAGCAGAGGGTTGGATTAGGAGACTTCCAAGGTCCTTTCCAACTTTGTATTCTCTTCTTCTGAGTAGAAGAGCAGACAGGTGTCAGGGTTCCAAGTAACACCCCCAATGAAATAAACCTCTGAGGCTTAAGTTTCCTCAAAGTTACATTTTATTAGAGATGTCACATTGGCACATCTGGGAAAACCCGAATCTGAAAGTTTCCAGGTTTCCCCCACCCAACACCCACAAGTCCATCACATGGTCCAATCAAACATCGTCCCAACTGGAGATTCCTTCCAGATCCAACCTTCCAGGTGCAGGGCAAGATGTCCTTGACTCTCTGAGAAAGGAATGTTATTATGACTACACATCACCCCTGCTCCATACAATCCCCCCTCCCAGTTTCCCACAGTAGTAAACGCGGCAGGTCTGAAGGCCTAATGCAAAAGATGGCTTCCAGGCCTAACAGGTTGCTGTATGCTTTCTGTGAGTTCCTCCCATGCGTGCCCTTCAAAATAAATCCATGTTCCCAAAAGAAAGCAAGAGAGGCCTCAATGAGGTGAGTTGGGGCAAACTTGAAAGTTCCCTCAACCGTTTGGTCCATCTTCCCTACAGCTCACACAGAATCTCCTTTCTACGAAGAGTGGTGGTTCTTGCTCGTGGTGGCCCTCTGCAGCCTCATTCTCATCCTGATGGTCATCTTTGCGTTGATCTTACACAACCAGACCAAGAAGTACCGAGACAACAACACAGGTGAGCTGTTTCTCTCCATCCACCCCCCCCCCTTGGAGCCTTGGACCCTCACCTTGCCCCGGGTCCGATCCCTGCCTCCAACCGTACTCAATAGCCTTTTGTCCTACGTTTCATCGGATGAAATTCCACTGTGTTGGGGGGGAAAAAATCACCCTTGCCTTGCCGTGCTTCATCCCAAGTGCCTGAGTTATCGTCACTGCAGGCCGAAGTGCTTGTTTAGATTCCTTGGGTTGCCTTCTTCGTTCTTGAATGCCCTTAATAATACCTGCATGTCTACGCTTCCACCTGTCATCCAACCTCGACTCTTGGCCTCTTTCAGGGGGAGGGGAAGCTTAAATATTTATAGCTCAGCCCCTGGACTCTGTTTTCAGAGCTTTGCAAATCAATTGTGCGCCCTTTCCGCCTGAGACACAAAGTCCTTTCAAAAGCTGCCAATAGCACATGCCACTCCAGTAACCCGTGTGAGTGTGTCCATCTGTCTGTCTGTGTGACAGGCATGTTAACTCTTTGGGACTGAAAAACAGGGGGGGTTCGTGTTCCCCCCTTCCACAAACACCAGACCTTAGAACGAGCAAGTGGCAAGCAAAACCGTGATGTTGGCCACTATGGTGTTTGGCACAGGCAGAGCGAGATTTTCTGCCCGCCGTTTGTTCACGCCAGTGATAAAAACCCACACGGGAAAACTTCCTTCAGAACTCCGCAATTTGCAGCCAAAGATTTACATTCTCTCGTTCCCTTCCACCCACCACCCCCACCCCCAATAAAACCGCCTCCCCCAGGAATAAATTCACTTCTAACAAGTGTTAGTAAATCAGGTTTTATTCCCCTGGGATTGGAAATGTTTGAATGGCATGGCACTTTATCGAGCCAAATGCTATTTTCAATTCCTACGCGCCATGCACAGGCAGGCTCTCTCCGTGGAGGACAAACATGAAAGGGCAGGTCTGTCCTTCACCTTTTGCAGAAACTTTGTGTGTAGTTGTGGCAGGAGAAGTTGTGCAGGAACAACTTTCCTTGAAGTAGGGGAAGTTGATGGCAGACCGAGGACGAGAGTGTTCCTTGACGATATCAAAGTTTAGATCTCACCAGGCTTTTGGGTTTAAATTCCAGGACAAAAGCCAGATCTTATAAGTTCCAGAGAACCTGTGCAGCAGACGTGGTATTCAACAGGTTCTGACCAGTTCTGGCAAACTGGTAGTGGAAATTTTGAGTAGTTCAGAGAACCGGTAAATACCACCTCTGGCTGGCCCCATCCCCATCTATTCTCTGCCTCCCGAGTCCCAGCTGATCAGGAGGAAATGGGGATTTTGCAGTATCCTTCTCCTGAAGTGGGGAGGGAATGGGGATTTTACAATATCCTTCCCCCGAAGTGGGGAGGGAATGGGGATTTTACAGTAACCTTCCCCTGGAGTGGGGAGGAAATGGAGATTTTACAGTATCTTTCCCTTGCCACGCCCACCAAGCCACGCCCACAGAACTGGTAGTAAAAAATTTTGAATCCCACCACTGCTGTGCAGGATCCTGAAAGCCACTGTAGCATGGAGATCCGGCTGGGAAAACGCAGGTTTTTAATGGACAAGCGGTTGTAATAAGAGAAACCCTTCCAGGAGGACATCTAGGATGCTTTGAGGACCCACCAGACGGTCTTCAAGTGCCTCATTTTCACCCAAATGGGAAAATAGGTCATCCCACTTGAGACTTTTCAAACCCATTTTCTCCATGAGAAACCAAAAACGTCTTAACAAAAAGTTTAAGCGGGGCCATTCGGGAGAAACTTCTACTCTTTAGTTTTCAATTTTACAGAATGGTATTTTTAAAAAAAACAAAAAAAACAAAAAAACAAAAACAATGAAAGAATGTTCCAAAATATAATTGTGCTCATCCAGTCTGAAAGGAGGTCATGACTCGTTTTACCATCTCTAAATGGAGTCCCAAGCCTCTCTCTCACTCCAGTTTGCCTCGCATTCACCATATTTGATTCAGCGGAAGTAATATTCTTCAGTGAACGCCAGCGGATTCAGGCTGCAAAGCCGTAATCCTCAAGTTACTTCCTTGGGGGCAAATCTCCCCCAAATCGATGGAGCTTTTCTTTTAAGCTGTCTTGAACGGGGCCATGCTTTGAAAGTCTATTCTGTGGGTGTAGGACACCCAAGGTGAAAGCACCTGTTAAGTCTGAAAACATCAGTGCTTTAATCTTTGCTTTAGATTCATTGGTTAGATGAAGAAATCCATATGTCCGTTGGAAAGGGTTGGGTTTTTCTCTCTCTCTCACCCCTCCCCAGAGGCCCAGACAAACGAAAACCACATGCTATATAAAAGGGGGAGAAAAAAAACATAAAGTTCCCTCAATAAAAGTTACAACTTGCCCGTAAGATTTTTGACTAATATTATAGTTTTTTTTTCCTTATTTATTTTCAATCCTGCAACTTCTCACAATTCTTCCATTTTTCCTATTAGCTCGGGGCCGGTTTCTAAATGGTTCTTCTAAGATAAATACCAGGCCTTCTGCAAATGCTTGTAAATTTGTATTTTTCTTTCTTTTTTTTTTCTTTCCATACCTTTTATTTCTAAGTCTTGTCTAATACATCAGTTGAACACTTCCAATAACAAAAGTTGTCCCACCGTCTCCTACTGCTTATGTTTTTTTTGAAAAAATTCAATAGGACTGGGTGTTTTGTAAATATGATTATTGGGTTAGGGATTTTTTTTGTCTTCAGTGTGAGTTGAATTGTGTTGGGTGGGGTTGCACTGAGGGAGCTCAACCAATCTCATTGTACATATGTTGTACACTGACAATAAAGACTTGATTTGATGATTAAGAGAAGAGCAGGTAGAGCTGGGGGTGGAGTTAAGTGTGTCACCAGCTTAGCATCCTTACGTTGTCACAATTCCAAATCCAGCCCCTCTTGAATTCCGCGGACCTTTATCTGGTGTCAATTTAGTGCTGATCATTAGTTGACTAGATATTTGCATATAGGCATGAGCAATAAATCAGCTTAACTGGAATGTGATGTGTGGTCCTGATCCTTTGTGCCTGACAGTTATCTCAAAAATGATGGGATTTTTTTCCCCTCTCTGTTTTCACCCAGAGCCAGAGAAGGGTCTACGCCTTCGCTCATTCTGTCGCCATTTGTCCCCAGGAAAAAATGTGTCCGGCGTGGAAGAATCTGTCACTCTGGATAATGGGGGGTTTACATCACTGGAGCTCAACAGCCGGCATCTCAATGTCAAAAATACTTTCTTGAAGAAGAATGGGACCAGGTGAGGTGGCACCAGAGCATCCAGAATCCAGGCAGACATCCAGACAGGCTTGCTCTCAGGGTTCCGATGGATGCCCTAATTAAATCATGAGCCTCGAGCCAAGCTTCAAAAAAATCCAGTTATTTATTAGGAGCTCCATGTCAGCACGTACCCAAATGAAGCCAACTCTGACCCCACATAATTTATGGCCCTAATCATGATCCTGTTTCCCCCCTCCCCCCAGGGTGTGTCATCAATCACATTCGACAACGGAGCAATTTCGCAGGTTGTAGAGATCACTCCTCTCCGGCCGCTGTGGGTAACCCTGGGAGACAGCCTTGAGAAAGATATGTCTGGAATGTGCTCCTGTCTTGGGCTGCCATGTTGCTTTGCCGGTTTCTCATCCCCCTTGCCTATGGCAACTCGAGAGCAGGCCAGGGATGCTTTGTGAGTTGACATTAGGCTTAGTTATGCATATTCCCTTGGAAGGATGGGAAGATTAAAAAACAAAACTCAAGACTCTAAGCTCAAGAGCACAGCTACATGTGAAGGCTCTGTCTTCTTTGCGCTGCAGTGGGCAATCACAGCTTGCATTTATGGCTTCCTTCTTGCCTGCGGCAAAAAGTCTGCTGCAGCTGAGCCACATCGGAGAGTCTTTGGACAAGTCAAATGAAGTGCTGACTCTGAAGTTGTCTGCAGAGCTGTAACAGACCTCTCTTCTCTAACGCAGGGGTAGGGAACTATGGCCTTTTTATGACATGGGGACTTCAACTCCCAGAATTCTTGCTGGCTCAGGAATTCTGGGAGTTGAAGACCAACAAGTCATAAAGGGGCTATAGTTCCCCACCCCTGCTCTGGTCTGATGCATCTGATTCACACTGTCAAACATGACAATGCTTTGAGCTTAAGCTGTTTTTTAGCTTTCCCATCAAGGCACTCAAAATATGGTCAACTCCATGAACGTTGGTGAATCACCCGAATAACTCTACGAAGGCGTAAAAGGACACAGATTTCTGTTATGACACATGGGTCACATAGACTTGCAGGAGATTGGAAAGCTTGACTATATGACATCGATAACATACAGTAATATAAATACTAAATGAAATTTAGGGAGTTTGGGGGAGGGGAAATCACAGTGACTTTCATGTGGTTTCTTCATCTAACTTCAGATTGGGCAAATTCTCTCTGCAGAAATATTTTGAAGTGTGGATAGATATATGAGGGGTCCTGAGCTTGGCTGCTTTCCTGCAGACGTTTCATGACCCAAATTAGGTAACATCATCAGTGCTAGAAGGGAGTGGGGTATGCAGAGTGAAGGAGGAGAAGGAGACACCCACTCCCTGCTAGCACTAATGATGTTACCTAGTTTGGGTCATGAAACTTCTGGAAGAAACCAACCAACTCCAGAGAGCACCAGGGACCCCCTCATTTCAACCCTGAGCTACAAATATTCTCCTTTATGAGTACTTATATATCATCAAAGTGAACACGGTGGCTCAGCGGTTAAGACGCAGAGATTGTCGATTGAAAGGTCGACAGTTCAGCGGTTCGAATCCCTAGTGCCTCGTAATGAAGTGAGCTCCCGTTACTTGTCCCAGTTTCTGCCAGTTCGAAAGCAGGTAAAAAATGCAAATAGAGAAATAGGGACCACCTTTGGTGGGAAGGTCACAGCGTTCCATGCACTTTTGGTGTTGAGTCATGCCGACCACATGTCCATGGGGACGTCTTCGGACAGCACTGACTCTTCGGCTTAGAAACGGAGATGAGCACCGCCCCCTAGAGTCAGGGATGACTAGCACATACGTGCAAGGGGAACCTTTTCCTTTACCTATATATCATCAATGCTTACAAGGACCTTATTTTCCAGAAAGAAAACAATTTGGCCTCACAGCTTTTACGGTACCCAATACTCCATTGAGAGAGAGCGGTTGGCGAATGTGTCGGACAGAATCAAAAGCCAGGCCAAACTTAATTTCCTTTCCTTTTTCTGGTTCCAGATCACCACCTCGCCCGAGCCCTGGAGGCCTACATTATTCGGACGAGGACATCTGCAATAAGTACAATGGAGCTGTCTTGGCCGAAAGCATCGCCCTCACCGAGAAACCCTTGGATGCTTCAGAGTCGGAAGTGAGTTTGTTGTTTGTTCAGCGCTGGTTGGAGTAACCCTGTTAAAAATGAGACCGAGAAGGATTGCTCAGGATTGCTGCTAAATTAGGCAAAGTTGCATCAGGAAGTGGTGGAGTAGGATGAAGAGAAAGGGACAATCTATCTACAGCCTGGTAGAGTTTGACAGAAGGTAACAAAGGTCCCACCAGTTTTTTTATGGTCTTTTGAGAAGGAAAAGGAACCCAAACTAAGAACCAAAAACATTCAGAAGTCAAGTATGTAAGTAAGACTTAGGAGGGCACCATCAACAGAAAAACGGAGCTATTCTACTCAACTGGGCCATGGCTTTGTATCTAAACAATCGTGGTTTCGGGGGGATCCTGTAACTCTGGAAATTTTTCACCCCTTATTCTTTTAGTGCCCTCTAGCACATAACCAACCCTAACTGGGTCAGCCAACTCTCCATAATATTTCTGACCACAGATGATCTCCTTGGCAGGAAAGGGGCTAGTGCAGTGGTGAAATCCAAGTTTTTTTACTACCGGTTCTGTGGGCGTGGCTTGGTGGGCATGGTGTGGCTTGGTGGGTGTGGCAGGGAAAGGATACTGCAAAATCTCCATTCCCACCCTACTCTGGGGCCAGCCAGAGGTGATATTTGCCAATTCTCCAAACTACTCAAAATTTCCGCTACCGGTTCTCCGAACTGCTCAAAATTTCTGCTACCTGTCAGAACCTGCTGGATTTCACCCCTGGCCTAGTGAGTCAGAAGTAAGACTTTCCACAGCAAATGTAGGACTTTACAACTAGCAAGCATCCAGGGAAACGTGATGCAAATGCCCGTAACCTGGTTAAAAACAGACCTTGTTGAACACCTTGCATAGAATCTTCCTGGAAGGAGAAGACCAACAGAGGCTGAGAAACAGTCATTTCTTTTAGATAGGGTTACCAGATCTGGATGAAGGACGAGGTGGCTCAGTGGCTAGGACGCTGAGCTTGTCGATCAGAAGGTCGGCAGTTCAGCAGTTCGAATCCCTAGTGCCGTGTAACGGGGTGAGCTCCCGTTACTTGTCCCAGCTTCTGCCAACCTAGCAGTTCAAAAGCAGGTAGAAAAATAGGGACCACCTTTGGTGGAAAGGGAACAGCGTTCCGTGCGCCTTTGGCATTGAGTCATGCCGGCCACATGACCACGGAGACATCTTCAGACTGCGCTGGCTCTTCGGCTTTGAAACGGAGATGAGCACCGCCCCCTAGAGTCTGGAACGACTAGCACGCGTGTGCGGGGGAACCTTTATCTTACCAGATCTGGACTGCAAAACAAGGACTAGAGTTAAGTCCCTTGTCACCCAAATTTTCTTGTAGCCTGATATGTCTGGGGAAACTCAGCCCGGCACCTGAATAGTCCACATCTGGTCATAGCCATCCCTTCCTTCCAAGCAAGCAGAGGTCACTTCCTTTCAGTTTCTGTCTGTTGGACCATAACAGGGAGCACTGAAGGGGAATCTTCCTGTTGTTAAGTTTGGAAGATTCGCTGCTGTCTCCTTTCTACTCCCATTTTAATCCATTTTTCCATGTAAGGCAATATTATCTTGAAAGCCTCAAGTTGACAAGGCAGGGTGACCCCCCCACCTCCACCACCCTCCCTTCTCTACACAATGCCTGCATTTCTGTCTCCGGATCTGAAAATGCCAGATTGTGAAAGGGAAATGCAATCAATCAAGGTGAATGCCAGAGGCATGTTGATTAGGGACCCCCTGCCTCGTGCTCTTGCAGAGAAGATCCTCCTGGGCTGAAGCTCTTGAAGAAAAAGACTTTGACAGGTTAGGACATCACCAAGCTCTCCGCAATCCCTCCTCCCAGGGTAAGGTTTACATGGAAAGTCCTTTCTGGTGGGAGGGAGGGAGGGAGGAAAGAAAAAAAGAAAGAAAGAATGAAGGAGAGAAAGAAAGAAGGAAGGAAAGAAGGAAGGAATGAAGGAAGGCAGGAGCAGTGGAGAGAGGAAGGAAGGAAAGAGCGGTGGAGGAAAGAAGGAAGGAGCGGCGGAGAGAGGAAGGAAGGAAGGATGGTGGAGAGAGGAAGGGAAGGAAAGAGCAGTGGAGGAAAGAAGGAAGGAAGGAAGGAAGGAAGGAAGGAAGGAAGGAAGGAAGGAAGGAAGGAAGGAAGGAAGGAGCAGTGGAGGTAGGGAGGAAGGAAGGAAGGAGCAGCGGAGAGAGGAAGGAAGGAAAGAGCAGTGGAGGAAAGAAGGAAGGAGCGGCGGAGAGAGGAAGGAATGAAGGACAGTGGAGAGAGGAAGGGAAGGAAGGAGCAGTGGAGGAAAGAAGGAAGGAAGGAGCAGTGGAGGAAGGAAGAAAGGAAGGAAGGAGCAGTGGAGGGAGGGAGGGAGGGAGGAAGGAAGGAAGGAAGGAAGGAAGGAAGGAAGGAAGGAAGGAAGGAAGGAAGGAAGGAAGGAAGGAAGGTTGAATTCTCTGATGGAAACACAATTATAGAGCCTATTCTTGAGGAAGGCAAACAGAAAACTCACACATTTTGAGCCTCCGTACTCTTACTTTTGAGTGTAAGACATAGCACCATCGATATTTATGATAGATCAAAGCAAGGAGGCTGTCTTTTAAAGACATTTTTAAAAGGCTCCTAGAAGGTGGTAGCCAATGTTAATGCAAGTTCTTAAAAGCTCGGAGAAGTCTTCCTTCCCACCAACCATCTTCTGTTTAGATTAGCTTTCCTGTCAGCTTCACTCCATCCCGTCCTCCTTTCCAAATGTTTCCTAACATCTGATCAAAACGTGACCCTCAAGGGGAGGGAAAGCGCAGGAACTGGAGAAGAGTAACTAACCTTCTCAGCCTCCTACCAACAATTTGTGGCTTTCCCTGAAACACAATGCAGCATTTGTCTTCCTTCCTTCTTTCCTTTCTTTTTTTTTTTTTCCCCTTCCACAACCTTTTCCTCCTGATATTTGTAATCGGGAGAAAACCCTCGGTCAAGGGCCAGAAGACAACTGATCTTGGGAGGGCTGGTGTCCACCAAGTAAAACATCCATCGTGAACTCCAACATCTCTGCTGAAAACCTGTTAAGCTCTAACCGAACGTGAGAGATCAGGGAAAGCAGCAACGGCAGCAAAAATATTACAAGCTTAGCTCTTTGGCAAGGAGAAACCAGGAAGAACCAAGATCAGCCATGGAGGCCCGGAGAGAGAAGATTAATTGTCTTCTCGGCAGTGTTTCTGCTGAGGCTTCCTCCTGGTCACCTGCCTTTCACCTCTTGTTAATTATCTTTGGCAGCCCGCTGCTTTTGCCTGCCCTCTGACCGAGCCGCTGGGGAGTGACAACATTATCTTGCGATTACACTCACAGTGGCTCTGTTCTTCTCTGTGTGACACCCTGGAATTAAAACCTGCCATTACAATGTGGCTGGGTCACTTTTGATATTCGTGTCAGGAGTCCCACGTGCCCGAGAGAGCGTTAAGACCCAACTCCTGGCCAAGATGACTTCTGTAGCCTGAGCCAAGAGAAGGAGAGAGGTCACTCAGTGGCCTCTCATTAAACCCTTTCCTTGCCCGTGGTGTCAAGAAGGCCGTAACCCATAACCGTCCCAGAAGAGGAATTTTTGGCACACCAACACAATCCTGGTTTTGTGACGTCCCTCCCCGCATTAGACCAGCCTGTTCCCCATTCGACTTTCGATGCTAGCTGGTTTCCTGGGACTCCAGATCTGGAGGAAGCCTAAGGAGTCAACAAGGGTAGCAGGAAAGAATGATTAGAGAGACAGAGACAGAGAGAGAGAGACACACACAGAGAGACAGAGACACATAGAGAGAGACAGAGACAGAGAGAGAGAGACATAGAGAGAGACACACACACACAGAGAGAGAGAGAGACATAGATACACACAGAGAAAGAGAGAGAGAGACACAGAGAGAGAGACACACACACAGAGAGAGAGAGAGACACACACAGAGACAGAGACACACTCAGAGACAGAGAGACAGACAGAGACAGAGAGAGAGACATAGAGAGAGACACACACACACAGAGAGAGAGACATAGATACACACAGAGAAAGAGAGAGAGAGACACAGAGAGAGAGACACACACACAGAGAGAGAGAGAGAGAGAGACACACACAGAGAGACAGAGACACACACAGAGAGACAGAGAGAGACACAGAGAGAGAGAGAGAGAGAGAGAGAGACACACAGAGAGAGAAAGAGAGAGAGAGACACACAGAGAGAGAGAGAGACAGAGAGAGAGACACACAGAGAGACAGAGAGAGACACAGAGAGAGAGACACACAGAGAGAGAGACAGAGAGAGAGACACACACTGAGAGAGACAGAGAGAGAGACATAGAGAGAGAGAGACAGAGAGAGACACACAGAGAGACAGAGAGAGACACACAGAGAGAGACACAGAGAGACAGAGACACACACACAGAGAGAGAGAGAGAGAGACAGAGAGACAGAGAGAAAAAGAGAGAGAGACACACACACAGAGAAACAGAGAGAGACACAGAGAGAGAGACACACACAGAGAGAGACAGAGAGAGACACACAGAGAGAAAAAGAGAGAGAGACACACACACACAGAGAGAGACAGAGAGAGAGACACACAGAGAGAGACACAGAGAGAGACACACACACCGAGAGAGACAGAGAGAGAGACACACAGAGAGAGACACAGAGAGATACACACAGAGAGAGAGAGACAGAGAGAGATGGAAAGAAATCATATTAATTTTATTATTGAAGATCTAACATGTCTGGCTGCAGACTGCATATCATTAAGCCTCTTCCGCTCCAGACCGCCTAAGAGCGTGGACCCCCAAAGCAAAGGCATTGGGGGCTTGAGTAAGGAACCCAAGGCCTTTTGCTTTGCACCGGTGTGGCCAAGCTACCAGGATCTTGCATTTTAATGAAGGTCGGAGCCCTGGAATTGCAAAATTTATCGGTCCTAGGAAAGGAAAGGCTGGAGAGAGGAGATAGAAACCAACCGGAGTAAAAGGGGATTTTTTTTCCCCCTTCTTCTTCTTCTTCTGATGTCTTTTGAAAGTATTCAAGCACACCCAGCCGTTTGCCTCTCTCGCGATCAAAAAGAAAGGGTACCCAATTCTTTTGCTCAGCCTGTTTCCGACTGAAATTTGACAGCTGCCACGCTTTTGAAATTCCCCACAATGCCGGCTTTAAGCGAAACCAGCCCGGGGGCTCCCCAATTTGTCTCGCATATATATTTGGGGCATTTTCTCTGTTTTTGTGGCTGCCCAGGCATCAGTGCACCTCAGCTGGTCAATTTCCAATCTACCTGAGCACCCAATCAAATTCTGGGCCAATGCTGTTGCCCTGGCAACCGTCGGGAGGATGCAGCGATTGGGGCCTCGTTGCACCGCCGAGACGAGATGGCCCTGCTGCATTGCCACTTAGTCAATAGTTTGAAGTCATTAAAAGGAACGTGCTCCTTTTGAGCCGTAAGCCGGGATGGAGGCCATTCGGGTAATAATGAGGGAGGGCTGCAGGGGGCTCAGAGAAAATTTGGAGAAGCTCAGGGTACCAGCACCGGAACCTGAGCACGCCTAATGCTTGGAGCTAATATTGCTAACCAGCCTTATTCACAAGCACTAGGGAGGTGGTAGACTAGAGGCATCCAACTTTGGCAATTTTAAGATCTAGGGACTTCAACTCCCAGAATCCCCCAGCTAGCCTGCTCCACCATTTCAAGCTGTCTGGGGAATTCTGGGAGTTGAAGTCCACAGGTCTTAAGATTGCTAAGGTTAGACGCTCCTATGATAGACCATCAACCCCAAGCTTGATGCCTCCACAGGATTTAAGATTGCCAAGGTTGGATACCCCGTGGTAGACCATCAACCCCAAGATTTATCTCTTCACAGGATTTAAGATTATCAAGGTTGGGCTCCCCTGTGGTAGATCATCAACCCCAAGCTTGACGCTCCACAGGATTTAAGATTGCCAAGGTGGGCATCCCTGTGGTAGACAATCAACTCCAAGCTTGATGCCGCCACAGGACTTAAGATTGCCAAGGTTGGGCAACCCTGTGGTAGGCCATCAACCCCAAGCTTGATGTCTACATAGCCGATTCATCTGGAGGTCCTTAAGCCAGGTGTAATTCTTATCTGCTACATCCTCATCCATTTGGCTTTTTCCATCTTCCACTGGGAGGGGACCCCATACTGTGACCCCAAAAAGCTCTTTTTCACTCCCGGTCTGTGTTTGAATCCAAGAGGGGCATCCTTGGCTTGTAAAAGCTTCTGTTCTCAAGACACTTCCGTGGAGTTGATCATGTCTGAAGGGTAGCTTGTTACAGAACGGAGAGGAAACCTGCCAGGGGAACTGGCAATCCGTAGCCTTTTCCTTTCATTACTGGATTACAGGTAATCCCCGATTTACAACAATAGCTGGGAGCAGAGTTTCTGCTGCAAAGCAATCCGGTTGTTAAGTGAGTTTTATGACCTTTTTGGCCATGGTTGTTAAGCGAACCACTGCAGTTAACCGTCATAAAGGCGTGCCGTTTGCCAAGCAACCCATTTTTGATCACGTAACCCTGAGGATGCTGTGAGGGTCCTAAGAGCAAAGACTGGTCCCAAGCCACTTCCTTCAATGCTGTTATAACTTTGAAAAATTTGAGGATAGTCCTCAACTTACAAAAGTTTCACACTTATGACCATTGCAGCATCCCCCGCGGTCACGAATGATTTACCTTCGGATGCTTGACCGCCGACTCGCATTTATGACGGTTGCATTGTCCACGTGATTCCCCCTTTAGCGACCTCCTGACCAGCAACGTCGATGGGGAAGCCCATCATTCACTGAACAACCATGTGACTCATTTAACAACCGCCACGATTCACTTAACAAATGTGACAAGAAAGGTCGTAAAAAGAGGCAAAAGTCACTTAACAAATTTCTCACATGGGCAACATAAATTTTGGGCTCAATTGTTGGTCGTACGTCGAGGACTTGCTGTAAACGAATGTCTGTAGAGATTCTGAGCCATCCAGGTAGGATATGGTTATCCCAAAGGGGCTTTTTTACAAAAGGCAACTGGACTTTCTTTTGTTTTTCTTTGAAGACGTTTCGCTTCTTCCCCAAGAAGCTTCCTCGGTTCTGACTTGTAAATGGCAGGTTGTAATTCGAGGGACACTCCCCCCCCCCCGCGTCGATTCCACTCCGCCTTTCAGTCAAAAGCTTTGGCCGTGTATATCTTATCAATAACAGCACGGAAGACGTCACGAGGAAGAACAAAAAGCAAAAAGCGCTTAGAGATTTAGCCTTCTTTGGGTGGCTGGATCTCTCTCGGAATAGCGATGCATACAAAAATAGACATTTCTAATCAGGATGGAATTCATTATTCCTGTCATTTCCCGTCTGTCATTTCCCTGCTGGGCCTGTAAACCAAACAAGAGTCAGATACGGCTTTAACATCCTCTGGTTTCAGAGAAACAGCTGAACGGGCCGTTTTTGCCACGGGGAGGGGAGATTACGGATACCTCCCCCCCCCCCGATTCCCTGCAGCTCTTTTCAAGCGGCTATAATTCCTAATTTGCTTGCCAGTTTCCTATACACACACACACACACACCCTCCCCTCCCCTTCAGTTTGCCTCCCGTTTTTCTTATCGGGCGGACCCCCTCGCTCACCGCGGAAAGCGCCAGGTAGGATTCTCATTATACCGCCAGCTGCATAGCGAAAATTGATTTTATGCATCTCAAACTGTATCGTTCAGATTCAAGAGTTCTCCAATGTGTTTTTAACAACAGATAAAATAGAGAATGTCACACTTAAAAGATAATAAATTAAGGGGGGCCCTCCCGGACCGTCCAAATGCTACTCTAGGGGGAGGAAATATCCGAAATGGGGCCCCCGTGGGTTGGATTTGATTGCGGTTCTAAGGGAGCGGAGAAACCATTCTAAGATCTAACCGTTGGTCTCAAACAACCCTTGGGGGAATCAAATCAAAAGAGTTTAGAGTTGATACATGTGACAGAATCCCTTTTAAAAGAGAAGTGAGAGTCCTCCCGGAGCAACCAAGATGGGAACCAAGGTCCAGAGTTCCAGAGAACGTCCCTCCTTCAATATTTCTCTGATCAGTCCAGTTGGAGGGATGGAGTGGTGCGATGGCTTAGAGTTGGAGTTCTTGCCTCACAATCAGGAGGCTGTGAGTTCGATCCTAGATAGAGGCAGATATTTCTCTCTCTGGGCACACTGAGAATATATCTGCCGAACAAAACTCCGCATTGGCGACAGGGAAGGGCATCCGGCCAGTAAAACGCGCTGCTAGCTCCATTCAGTTGCCCAGACTCCACTCCGCAAGGGATGATGGGGTCGTTAAAAGAGGATGATGAGTCCAGTTGGAGGGATCAACTCAAGGAGAGATTGTGGTCCTTCTAAGGATGTGGATAAATCCGTTGAGATCCACGTCCTGAAAACACATACGAGATTCAGCTCAGTACGGTAAACATCCTAATCCACACCTGGGAGAGAGTTGAAGGAGATTAAGACAAGGTGGAACAGGCAAAGTCCTGTCTTTCCTGCCACCCTGAAGATAAGGCATGGCGCCTCTTTGCTCCACGTGCCTCCCGATTCCTGCACCATGCTCTCTTGAATCCCGATGTCAAGGTTCCAAGTAATACATCCCATTCAATAAGAACTCCGAGGCAGGCAATTTCCTCAAAGAACATTTTATTGGGACATGTCAAATTGGCCAATCTTCTTGGTGAAAAACCGGCTCTAGATTCCCATCGGTTTTACACCCAGTTTATTTATTTATTTTATTTATTTTATTAAATTTCTATACCGCCCTACTCCCGAAGGACTCAGGGCGGTGAACAGCCACAGAATAAAACACATAAATACAAAAATTTAAAATAGAATAAAAACGAATTAAATAATTTGGCTGAACAAATTTAAAATACCCCATAATTTAAAACAAATTAAAATTTTCATTTAAAAAGGGGAGAAGATTTAGTTAAAAGTAAAACTTTGTCACTTCTCCCCAGAGTCGCCCATCACACGGTCCAATCAGCATGTAGTCCAGTTGCTAGGTGACCTCTTTCACCTCCACCTTTCGAACACCTGCACCAACGTCCTTGATTCCCAGGGAAAAGAATTTTATTTTGGCTACAGCACCCCCAGCTATCTCTACACCACCCCTCCCTCCCTGGCCCCTCCGCTCCAGGCTGTGTCAGCCCTGAAGCTGTGAGAAGAAGACGCTCTCTAGAGAAAAACTACAAAAGAAAATGGCCACAGTTCAACCAGTGGTGAAATGCACTTACCTTCGCTACCGGTTCAGAAATGTGAGCGTGCACACTTCTTCTGCACATGCGCAGAGCCAGAGAGTCAAAAACGGGACGTAATGACATCCCGGCAGATGGGCGGAGCCTCCCGCCACCGGCCCTACTGGTTCGCGCAAGCCGGATAGATCCAGTCGGATTTCACCGCTGAGTTCGCCCAACTTCAGGGTTGACACCCGCACCTTGGTGTTTCGGGGAGTTACGTCTTTCACCTTCTTCTCCGCAACCTGTAGTAGAGCTGTCTCTCGGTCTTCCATCCTACAGATTCCCCGTTCCGAAAATGATGACCGCCTGGACCACACCAGCACAGAGACATTAACAGATCCTTTCTCTCTCTCCGCTCACAGGGGACGGATTCCGACTATGAAGATGAGCTGCCAAAGCATTCGTTCGTCAACCATTACATGAGCGACCCGAGCTACTACAATTCGTGGAAACGCCAGCAAAAGGGCACAAAGCATTCAACGCCTTACAGATACGAGGAACGGGTCGCGAGCGAGGCCGAACCTTACTTCCAGACTGTTATCACGACGCAGAGTTCAGGAGGGGTCTACACCCCGACAGGACAGCCCACCCCGGGCTCAAGGACTCCAGTGACAGGGTTCTCGTCGTTCGTCTAGCACCCACGGAAAAAGAGCGCCGGCCTCAAATTCAGCGGCCTGCCACGGTTCGGGTCGACGCCAGCCCATCCCGACGTGACTCTGGGCAGCACACAGGCAGTGAACTGGGGGTATATTTCTCTTTATCAGGGTAGAATGGATGTACATGTGAATGTCTTTTGGGGTTTATTTTTTTTTTTCAAGACAATCAACACTTTAAGACATGGAGCTGATGAGTTTGCTTTGATTTTTTTTTTCTTCTCCCCCTTTGAAAATCCCATAAATGATCAAAACCGGACCATTTTAACCACTTTGGAATATGATTTAAAAGAATTTTTTAAAAATAAAAATATGCTTTTTTAATGTCGTCTGGGTTTTCTTTCTTCTCTCTCTCTCTCTCTCTTTCTTTTTTCTTTCTCTTTCTCTCCTTTCTTTTTCTCTCTTTTTTCTTTCTCTTTCTTTCTCTTTTTTCTTTCTTTCTCTCTCCTTTCTTTCTTTTTCTTTCTCTCTCTCTCCCTCTTTCTTTCTTTTTTCTTTCTCTTTCTCTCCTTTCTTTCTCTCCTTTTTTTCTTTCTTTCTTTCTCTTTTTTCTTTCTTTCTTTCTCTCTCTCTTCTTTCTTTCTTTTTTTCTCTCTCTCCCTCTCTTTCTTTTTTCTTTCTCTCCTTTCTTTTTCTCTTTTTTTTCTTTCTTTCTCTCTCTTCTTTCTTTTTTTCTCTTCCTCTCTCTTTCTTTCTTTTTTCTTTCTCTTTCTCTCCTTTCTTTTTCTCTCTCTTTTTTCTTTCTCTTTCTTTCTCTCCTTTCTTTCTCTCTCTTTTTTCTCTTTTTTCTTTCTTTCTCTCTTTGTTTTTTCTTTCTTTTTCTCTCCTTTCTTTTTCTCTCTCTTTCTTCTTTCTCTCTTTTTTCTTTCTCTCTCTCTCTCTCTCTCTCTCTTCTTTCTTTCTTTCTTTTTCTTTCTTCCTCTCTTTCTTTTTCTAATCCAAGAAGTCAATTCCCTCCTTTTGAATTACACAGCAATTCGGTTACCTAAATTAAGGTGACGGGACAGATTTTAAAGTGCCGTGATGCCCAACTTCCAGAAGAAGAGAAGCGGTTCCACCTTATTTGGAACTGTGCCCTCGGGGAGAACTCTGCACACCTGGGATTCTAAAATCTTTTCCCAGCACAGGCTTTGAAGAGGAGAACCAATCTCTGCTCTGTTAAGGGACCCACATCACCGAGATATGAGGAAAGGTAAGCGGTTGGGATAATGGCTTTTGTATCAGAATGCTTTTCTACAGTTTCAACAATGGGTGTTAAGCAGGGATGGTATTCACTTACTCTCCCTACCGCTTCACAAATGTATGCGCCGGCCTTCCACACATGCACCTGGCCTCAAAAATGTGCTTAAATAGGATAGCATAGAGCCGGGGTTTTCCGCTACCGGTTTGACCAAACCAGTCTGAACCAGCTGAATACCACCTCTGGTGGAAAGAACGTATGGATGAGCCTCATGTTTCTTCCTTCTTCAAATACTCAGGTTGGGAAGGAGTTACTCTCCAGTAATGCTGGAAGGGACACGAAGGCTCAGTGGCTAAGACGCTGAGCTTGTCGATCGAAAGGTCGGCAGTTCAGCGGTTCAAATCCCTAGTGCCGCGTAACGGGGTGAGCTCCCGTTCCTTGTCCCAGCTTCTGCCAACCTAGCAGTTCGAAAGCACATAAAAAATGCAAGTTGCAAAATAGGGGCCACCTTTGGTGGGAAGGGAACAATGTTCCGTGCGCCTTTGGCGTTGAGTCATGCCAGCCACATGACCACAGAGACGTCTTCGGACAGCGCTGGCTCTTCGGCTTTGAAACGGAGATGAGCACCACCCCGTAGAGTCGGGAACAACTAGCAGATATATGCGAGGGGAACTTTTACCTTTACCTTAATGCTGGAAGGGTTCCTCCAATTACTCCTCAAAGGAGGCTTCCTATGCTCTCGTGTAAGGAAAGCAACTGTTTTGCTCGTCTTCCTTTCTGGTGAAGACTCTTCAATGGGTCCTAAGTCAGAAATCAACAGAAGCTGGAATGTGAAATCTGAACATAAGCAAATATTTAGTATTTGTATCCCACCTTTATTATTTTTATAAATAACTCAAGGCAGTGAACATATCCAACAACCTTCTTCCTCCTCTTTTTTCCCCAACCACAACAATCCTGTGAGGTAGGTTGGTCTGAGAAATTAATGACTGGCCCCAAGTCATCTAGCTGGTCTTCATGGCTAAGGCAAAGCTAGAACTCACTGTCTCCTGGTGATTGGCCCAAAGTAACCCTGCCGGCTTTCATGGCTAAGGCAGGACTAGAACTCACCGACTCCTAGTGATTGGCCCCAAGTCATGTAGCTGGTCTTCATGGCTAAGGCTGGGCTACAACTCCCAGTCTCCTGCTGATTGGCCCAAAGTCACCCAGCTACCCTTTGTGGCTAAGGCAGGACTAGAACTCACCATCTCCTAGTGATTGGCCCCAAGTCATTTAGCTGGTCATCCCTGAGTGAGGAGCCTGAGTGGTGTAGGAGGCTAATGCCTTCTACTAAGGCAGCATTTAACATCCAGCTGCCTGCAATTACTGTGAGTTCAATTCTCACCAGGCTCAAGGTCGACTCAGCCTTCCATCCTTTCTAAGGTGGGTAAAATGAGGACCCGGTTTGTGGGGGCAATAAGCTGACTTTGTATAAAATATACAAAAGGATGAAGGCTATTGCTTAGCGCATTGTAAGCCGCCCTGAGTCTCCGGAGAAGGGCGGCATATGAAAATAAATAAGAATAAAAATAAAAAATAAAATCCCACAATAGCTACAGTTCCAGATTTCAAGGCTGGCATTTTGGATCACAGATGGAAAGAGTTAGACAGGGCGATCAACCAGTCAAGCGCAAAACTCCTTTTCTCGCGATTAAATAAAGCTGGCCCGAAGGGGACCAGTAAGAAATAAGGATGACTCTGGAGAGAAGACGCCATTTCTCTCAGCTCTTCAGCCGTAGCTTCCCCCAGGCCTTAGAGATGTGGGCTTAATGATTGCCCCCACCCCTTGTGAACGTTATGGGGGGGACGGTTTGGATCTACCTGATAGGTCTTAATTAAGTTGTTGTGTATTTTTAGAAGAAATTACAACACTTCATCACCGAACCCGTCTGGTCTTCAGAGCTGAACAGGTAAGCGTAATTATTTCATTGCATTGATCGGTTGGACAAAGCCTACTGAAGCAAAACACCAGGATGGAGAGAGAAAAAGAAAGAACTTTTTTTTTCTCAAAAGACTTCTGATCACAGGCTGGACCGAGAGCGGTGGCAGGTCTACAGCTAAGCCCCGAATCCTTTCACATATAATTTCACTCCTGATCCTCTTTTTGTTCCCTAACCAGCCTTAGTTAAAAAGAGGGAAAGAAAAATGTACTGTCAACTATCATTAAACCACCGGGAAGGGTAGGATATCCTCTGTACTGAGATCACAATCTTCCTTCTTCTGCAAAGCCTCTATTATATTCTTCTCCCAGAAATACCGCGGAAGATTTGCTAGGTTTACCGCTTTGCAAATACTGTAGGTCACCGTGCCTTAATTTTGCTCCCCCTCTACTAAAATTAGAAATGCGGGATAACTTCTCTGCAAACGGGGGGGGGGGGGGGGGAAATATAATATAATAATTATTCAGGATCTACCCCATCTATTACTCTGGTTCTCTACAAGATCGTGGCGATGGAAGTTCTCAATGTTCTTTCCTCTAACCTTAGTTTTAGAAAAAAGGAAACGGCTGAATATAGAATGACAGAGTTAGAAGGGACCTTGGAGGTCATCCAATCCAACCCCTTGCTGAGGCAGGAGACCCTGTACCATTCCAGACAAGTGACTGTCCAGTCTCTTCTTAAAAATCTCCAGTGATGGAGCACGCACAACTTCTGGAGGCAAGTCCTTCCTTCCTTCCTTCCTTCCTTCCTTCCTTCCTTCCTTCCTTCCTTCCTTCCTTCCTTCCCTCTCGTCTTCCTTCCTTCCTTCCCTCCCTCCCTCCATCCATCCATCCATCTGTCTATCTCAGGGATCTGCAACCTTAAACACTCAAAGAGCCATTTGGACCCATTTCCCACAGAAAAGAAAACACCGGGAGCCACAAAATATGGGAGCCTTCCCATGCCTGACTATTTCTTGAGCAGCCACAAAACTAGCAGATGTAGTTGAATTAAACATTCTGTTTTCTTCTGAAACTTTTCTTTTCTTGGATTATATCCATGGTTATTGAAAAGCTCAATAAATCGTGTGCCGGTGGGTGTTACACATTGGCAGTTGTGACACATATTTTGAGTGACGGAGCCACAGCAGAGGGGTGAAAGAGCCACATGTGGCTCCAGAGCTGCACGTTGCTGACCCCTAGTCTATCTTATTTATCTCAGAATCCTAGAATCTTGGGGCTCATCCGGGCCTTTCCCAGACTCCATGTTCTTCCTCAGCCTCATCGCTGTCCGACTCCACTGCCAGCTTCGTAGGCTGCGGGCGGACCAGGACAACCGCCATAAAGTGAAATCAGATCTACAACTTTTTTTTCGCAGCCGTTGTAAAGCGAGCCAATTGTTCACAATGGGACAGTTTTGTCTAAAAACCAGCATTTAAAATGGCAAAAATGTTATAAAGGTGATCGCGGGGCAATTCAAACAGCCATAAAGGAAGATCACTTCGTAAGTACCTATTACCCGACATGCAGTTAAATGACGATGAATGAGCCTGGTTATCAGAACTGGATCGTAAGTAGTTTTTTGGGGGGTCCGTCATAACTTTGAGCGGTCGCTAAGCAGCCCGTCATAAGTCAAGGAACATCTGTCTCTCATTTGATTGATACCTTTCAATAAGGTATCGGTTACAACAATCAGCATGCAAAACTATGCAGCTACCAGAAAACTATGCACAATCGTTGATATTTGGTGAGCATCTACTAAGGAATTCCAGCCTTGAGTTGGCTGGCTTGGAAGCTTTGGAAAAAAAAAATATATCTCAGAAGCCAACTAATCCTTTTTTTTTTTTTCCCAGCCAAGAAAGCTATTTGGCTGTTTTGCCCCGAAGTGGAGATTTTTCCCATCAACTTGAATTAAGGACCCAGCCGTGCAGCTCTTCAAGTTAGTGCAGCTCTCACTTTTCTTTAAGCAAATAGTTTGGAAAGAATAGGGTTTTTTGCAAACAAAAAAAAAAACACCATCCCTAAAATAATAATAATAATAAAAAAGGAAATGAACTTTCAACAGATGCCATTTCTCCAAAGAGAGAATTGATCCAAAGAGGCGATGCCTGCTCGTGAGAGCGTTTTCCCAAAATAAGAGGAATCGCTTGAGAAAGAGTTCCCGTCTCCTGTTTGCCTTCCAAATGGAAGATATCAAATGTGGTTCTTTTAAAACTCGTTGACACTAACAAAGTAATTTCTGCTCTTCCACTCCACATCCATCTCTGTAATTCTGTTTTTATTGGCTGCGCTTATTCGGTTACAAGCGAATTGGAAGAGGGAGGCCGATTGAAACGCTGCAGAATTGGATATCCGTAAGACACCAAAATTGAATTTTATTCCTCTACTCTCATCACCATGCATTAGAGGCTAGGCCTTAGTATGCAACAGCTCTAACCATAGGATTAATCACAAAGGTCATTTTTATTATTTACCCTGGATTTAGCGTCAGTCGTTCGTGTGTACGAAAAAGCTCTTCTTTGGGGCTAAAAACTTTGACAGTCGTCTCAAGTTGGTTAAAGTCTTGTTTGCCAGAAATATTAGATCATCTAGGACAGTCCGCTCAGAAAGCAATTAACTGCAATTGATTCCAATCAACTTTATGCCAATCACAGGACAGAGCCCAAAGTTTCATCTCAAAGTTTTGCACGAGGTCAAGATTTGGGCTGCCTCAGGAAATCACACCACTCTCAATTTGGGCATCTTTAAGCTGGGTGGACTTCAACTCCCAGAATTCCCCAGCCGGCTTCAATCCCGGGAGTTGAAGTCCACCCAACTTAAAGTTGCTGGGTTTGAGAAACTTTACAGTAGATCATGGGATGTGGTGTCTCAGTGGCTAAGATGCTGAGCTTGTCGCTCGAAAGATCGGCAGTTCAGCGGTTCGAATCCCTAGTGCCGCGGAACGGGGTGAGCTCCCGTGACTTGTCCCAGCTTCTGCCAACCTAGCAGTTCGAAAGCACTTAAAAAATGCCAGTAGAAAAATCGGGACCACCTTTGGTGGGAAGGGAACAGCGTTCCGTGCGCCTTTGGCGTTGAGTCATGCCGGCCACATGACCACAGAGACGTCTTCGGACAGCGCTGGCTCTTCGGCTTTGAAACAGAGATGAGCACCGCCCCCTAGAGTTGGGAACGACTAGCACATATGTGCGAGGGGAACCTTTAGCTTTACCTTATAGTAGATCATGGAGACAGAACCTGGAATAAGATCAGAGATGATTAAGAAGGCTTCTCACCAGTTTATGCCTATAAAATTCTAGAGTTCCATTCCAGAGCTCAATATTCTCTTGAGATGTTAACGCTTAAAATGAAATACCTCCCATCTATGCTATTTTAAAAAATTCAGCTAACACACACACACACCTGCCCACACACACACGCACCCACACCCACACAGGTAAAGTTTCAGCAATGATCCTGCCTTGAAAAAATATTAGCCCTTCTTTCTCTCCTATCGCAAATGTAAATGCTACTTTCCCAAGACTTGGGGATCTTCACCTGCCTCACATTGATTCTCCTTGCAAGCGTTGGCACCAGAGATTGGGGGTTGGGGGTGTCCTTTGAGGTGAGTGCAGCAAGCTTATGCATTGCTGTGCAAGATCCAGCAGAGGGCGCTGCTTTGCTGTCAGTCATTGACTGGTCAGATTTGCATAATCAATGTGGGTAATCAATCAAGGTTTGTCAGAAGGAGACCCCCTACTGGAAAGATTCGTTCCTCCACGCTCTTTGAGGATTCAGGAAAGGAACAAGACAGATCGATCGGTGGACGGGCAGAGACACTGCAGCTGCATTGATAAATAACAGAATAAACCCCATTGGCATTGACAAAATCCCCATCGGTCAATTGCAAAAAGGCAGTTTTAAGTTGGAACAGCTTACATCCTGGGGCGATAGATACCTTTAACACCATCAAACAACCAGAAAGTTTAACTTTTATCAATTGGTTTTATATTTTAATATTTCATTGTTCTATGCCCAGAGTCCCTCTGTGAGGGAGATGGGTGGTTTAAAAATTAGATGGAGAGAGGGTGGGGAAAAAGATAATAGATAGATAGATAGATAGATAGATAGATAGATAGATAGATAGATAGAGTGACAGATTAGGGCAAGTAGAGATAGAGAGATGGTAGATATGAGAGAGAGAGAGAGAGAGAGAGAGAGAGAGAGAGAGAGAGATCAGAGATAAATGACAGATTAGAGCAATTAGAGATAGAGAGATGATAGATAGATATGAGATAGATAGATATGAGAGATAGATAGATAGATAAATACATATGGATGGATGAATAGATAGATAGATAGATAGATAGATAGATAGATAGATAGATAGAACAGAGATGAGTGATAGATTAGAGATAGATAGATGATAGATAGATATGAGATAGATAGATAGATAGATAGATAGATAGATAGATAGATAGATAGATAGATGATAGATAGAGATAGATAGATAGATAGATAGATAGATAGATAGATAGATAGATAGATAGATAGATAGATGGAAGGAAGGAACAGAGAGATAGAGTGACAGATTAGAGCAAGTAGAGATAGAGAGATGGTAGATATGATAGAGAGATGGATGGATGGATGGATGGATGGATAGATAGATAGATAGATAGATAGATAGATAGATAGAACGAACAGAGATGAGTGACAGATTAGAGCAAGTAGAGATAGAGAGATGGTAGATATGATAGAGAGATGGATGGATGGATGGATGGATGGATGGATGGATGGATAGATAGATAGATAGATAGATAGATAGATAGATAGATAGATAGAACGAACAGAGATGAGTGACAGATTAGAGCAAGTAGAGATAGAGAGATGGTAGATATGATAGAGAGATGGATGGATGGATAGATAGATAGATAGATAGATAGATAGATAGATAGATAGATAGATAGAACGAACAGAGATGAGTGACAGATTAGAGCAATTAGAGACAGAGAGATGATAGATAGATATGAGATAGATAGATAGATAGATAGATAGATAGATAGATAGATAGATAGATAGAACGAACAGAGATGAGTGACAGATTAGAGCAAGTAGAGATAGAGAGATGGTAGATATGATAGAGAGATGGATGGATGGATGGATGGATAGATAGATAGATAGATAGATAGATAGATAGATAGATAGATAGAACGAACAGAGATGAGTGACAGATTAGAGCAATTAGAGACAGAGAGATGATAGATAGATATGAGATAGATAGATAGATAGATAGATAGAGAGAGAGAGAGATAGAGAGATAGAGAGATAGAGAGATAGATAGATAAATAGATAGATAGAACAAACAGAGATGAGTGACAGATTAGAGCAATTAGAGACAGAGAGATGATAGATAGATATGAGATAGATAGAGAGATAGAGAGAGAGAGAGAGAGAGAGAGAGAGAGATAGATAGATAGATAGATAGATAGATAGAGATAGATAGATAGATAAATAGATAGATAAATAGATAGATAAATAGATAGATAGATAGATAGATAGAACAAACAGAGATGAGTGACAGATTAGAGCAATTAGAGACAGAGAGATGATAGATAGATATGAGATAGATAGATAGATAGAGAGAGAGAGAGAGAGAGAGAGAGAGAGAGAGAGAGAGATAGATAGATAGATAGATAGAGCCACCTTGACTTTTTTGAACGGCAAACTCCACCACACTAGGTTCCAGGAAAAACAAACGGCATTTAATTTTCTTCAGTATATACAACCGGTGGGCTAATATTTGTCTGAACCAACAAACCATCCAGCAAAAACTTATTATCCCACCGTCTGGGTTGAGCAGGGGCACCTCTGGCCATCCTTACCCTGAGCGCTAACTAGATTACTTGTCTAGCCCTGCCTGGCAAGAGTTAATTGGACCATTCATCACTGTTTGCCCCAGAGAAGCAGGTTGGGCTAATTTTGAGAGGGGAAGTGAGCATCCAACTCCTTCTTCCTTGGCTCTTGACGCATCGCTTTGGGCTGCTTTCAGCAACCTGGGATAAATCAAAAGCATGCATAATTGTATTTTTGAGCCTGTGTACACCGTTAGCCAATTTCTTCTTTTTTAGGATGAGACGGTCCCTGCATCTGGTTTTCGTGCCGCTTAATTATATGCCTTTTTTCTCACCGAACCTGTAACTAAAATGCCACTTGGACGAAAAGCAACAATTCCGTGGAACATCGTACCAATCAAACAAACAGCAGCAAAAGGACTCCTGGTTTTGACTAGAAGCGCTAAGCAAAAATCAACACGGCCAAGTTTAAATTCCAAAATATGTTCCCAGCACACACGGTTCCCAGCCAACCGTTGCCACCCTGTAAGGAAGGAGCAAAAATCTTTTCAGCGTACAGAGAAGCAGCATTTTACACAGGTTCTTTTTTTTTTAATCAATTTTTATTTTAAAATAAGAATAAAACATAAAAACAACATCATTCCAAACAATCACAGACAGTGTACCAATCAATTAACATCCTTTTGTGCTCAATCCCATCTTCAAAGTATCAATATATGACCAAAGCTTATTTTCATGAAGAAATATTTCCCTTATTTTATCTCAAACTTCCACTTCATATTTCATATTTATCTCCACGTTTTATTATCTATCCGTTGATAAAATAAATCCCATATCAAATAATATTGTTTATCTTCCTGTTCTCTTATTTCAAACGTCAATTTACTCATTTCAGCACAGTCCATCATTTTCTTAATCATTTCTTCATCAGTAGGTATCCTTTCTCCTTTCCAGTTTTTAGCAAATACAATTCTAGCTGCTGTTAAAATATTCACGATTAAATATTGCAATTCGTTATTATATGTCTCTGGCAAGCATTTTATGCAGGTTCTTTTATTTCTGTCCCTCCCAGATGTTCTGGATCCCATCACCCCAGGTCTTTCTCCTACAATCAACAATGGGTGCCTTGCAATCCTATGAATGCACTGGTGATATTATCTAGTTGGGTAATGAAATGCCTGCAAGAAAGCAGAGAGTACCAAGGACCTCACATCTGTCTGTCTGTCTATCTATCTACATCTATCTAATTATCTATCTATCTATCTATCTATCTATCTATCTATCTATCTATCTATTTACGGTATCTATCTATCTAGTGTTGGGATTCAGCCGGTTTGCACCACTTTGGGAGAACCAGTTGTTAACTTTCTAAGCAGTTTGGCAAACTGGTTGTTGGAAGAAATCATTAGGGCAGAGAACCGGTTGTTAAATTACTTGAATCCCACCATTGTATCTATCTATCATCTATTTTGGTCTATCGATCTATCAGATACAACCTGCTGGTCTCTCTCTCCTCCAGTAGAGGGCGTCTTTCCTCACAACAACCCTTTCAAGCCTGCCACACTAGACAGGAAGACGGCAGAGCTCATTCCAGATCACTTCAACTACACGATCACATGTTTTACTGTCTGTGATTTAATGCCTGGGTGATGAAAAGGTCCTGAAAGAAGGAGACAAGAAGAGGGCAGTCCTGGCAAAGGGATTTCCCGGACTTACAGAACAAGCTGAAATAACTTCCTTCTTCTGCTGGCTGAATTGGGTCTTGTAACTGAAAGACACAAGGGTGAGGCAATGCGACGAGCATGATTGCACAAGGCCGTGTGATCCACCGGAAGCCATCTAGGAAGTAGGCCAATTGTGAATTGCAAAATATCGCCCCTTTGCTCTATTGAACAAACGCAATACGAATGCAATGCAATTATTTGTATTTATTGATGTATTTGTAGCCTTATTATTTTACTAGATGGCCAACATATGCCACACATCAGAGATGGGCTTCAGCAGGTTCGGACCAGTTCTGGAGAACCGGTAGCGGAAATTTTGAATAATTCGGAGAACCGGTAGTAAAAATTCTGACTGGCCCTGCGCCCATCTATTCTCTGCCTCCCGAGTTCCAGCTAATAGGGAGGAAATGGGGATTTTGCAGTATCCTTCCTCTGGAGTGGGGAGAGAATGGGGATTTTACAGTATCCTTCCCCTGGATTGGGGAGGGAATGGGGATTTTACAGTATCCTTCCCCTGGAGTGGGGAGGGAATGGAGATTTTACAGTATCCTTCCCCTGGAGTGGGGAGGGAATGGAGATTTTACAGTATCCTTCCCCTGGAGTGGGGAGGGAATGGAGATTTTGCAGTATCCTTCCCCTGGAAAGTGGGGAGGGACTGGAGATTTTACAGTATCCTTCCCCTGGAGTGGGGAGGGAATGGGGATTTTACAGTATCCTTCCCTGGATTGGGGAAGGAATGGGGATTTTACAGTATCCTTCCCCTGGAGTGGGGAGGGAATGGGGATTTTACAGTATCCTTCCCTGGATTGGGGAAGGAATGGGGATTTTACAGTATCCTTCCCCTGGAGTGGGGAGGGAATGGGGATTTTATAGTATCCTTCCCCTGGAGTAGGGACACTAATGGAGTTGAATTAAATGTTCCGTTTTCTTCTGAAACTTTTCTTTTCTTGGATTTATCCATGGTTGGCCTACCGGGGGTGGAAAAGCTCAATGAATTGTGTGCCGGCAGTGTCGTCGCCTATTGGTGGTTGTGAGGCATATTTTGAGTGACAGGGATCATGTAGTTGAAGTGATCTGTAAATCTGGAATGAGCTCTGCCGTCTTCCTGTCTAGTGTGGCAGTCTTGAAAGGGTTGTTGTGAGGAAAGACAGGGAGCCACAGCAGAGGGGTGAAAGAGCCACATGCAGCTCCAGAGCCACAGATTGCTGACCCCTGCACTGGTTAATTGTTCTCACCATCAGGAAATTTCTCCTTAATTCCAAGTTGTCCCAAAGGTGCTTTTTCAAGAGGCAAGTGGACTTTCTTGTTTTTCTTTGAAGACGTTTCACTTCTCATCCAAGAAGCTTCTTCAGCTTCTCTGAGCTGAGGAAGCTTCTTGGATGAGAAGCGAAACGTCTTCAAAGAAAAACCAGAAAGTCCACTTGCCTCTTGAAAAAGCACTTTTGAGACAACCATGACCTGGAGGACTGAGAATTTCCATAGACCTTGAAGAAGTTCTGAAGAAGCTTCTTGGATGAGAAGAGAAACATCTTCAAAGAAAATCCAGTTGCCTCGTGAAGGAGCATCTTTAGGACAACCATGACCTGGATGACTGAGAATCTCCATAGACCTTGAAGAAGAAGTTCTGAAGAAGCTTCTTGGATGAGAAGAGAAACATCTTCAAAGAAAATCCAGTTGCCTCGTGAAGGAGCACCTTTAGGACAACCATGACCTGGATGACTGAGAATTTCCATAGACCTTGAAGAAGAAGTTCTGAAGAAGCTTCTTGGATGAGAAGAGAAACATCTTCAAAGAAAATCCAGTTGCCTCGTGAAGGAGCACCTTTAGGACAACCATGACCTGGATGACTGAGAATCTCCATAGACCTTGAAGAAGAAGTTCTGAAGAAGCTTCTTGGATGAGAAGAGAAACATCTTCAAAGAAAATCCAGTTGCCTCGTGAAGGAGCACCTTTAGGACAACCATGACCTGGATGACTGAGAATCTCCATAGACCTTGAAGAAGAAGTTCTGAAGAAGCTTCTTGGATGAGAAGCGAAACATCTTCAAAGAAAGTCCAGTTGCCTCTTGAAAAAGCACCTTTGGGACAACCATGACTTGGATGGCGGAGAATCTCCATAGACATTCATTCCAAGTTGCTTCTCTCCTTGACTAGTTTCCATCCGTTGCTTCTCGTCCTGCCTTCTGATGATTTGGAGAACAGGTTGTCCGTCCCTCGTCCGCCGCCTCCTCTCTGTAGCATCTCCTCAAATACGGGAAGACAGCTAACGTGTCACCCCTCATCCTTCTCTTCGTTAGTCCAGACATACCGAGCAAAGAGATGGACAAGGGGTGATAGGAGAGCACCTGAGGGCAGAACAAAAACAAATATCCCTTTCTCAGTTGTTTAACTATTTACTTCTCCTGTGTTTTTTTGTGATTTCGGTTTATTGTCTTCAGATTGCAGCTGATGGTCTCTGACTTTTGAGGCAGTGATATTGAGCAAGGAAAAAGGAGTCTAATTTTGATCTAAAAGTAGATAGGCTATTAAGCAGAGTAGGTCACTCCGTAATTACAGCGTTGTCTCCCCTCGGAGACCATCCAATAACTCCTTTTACATCCATATCTTAACGAAAAAAGCTGATTTATTTCCAGAAACGCCATCTCCTGCATGTTTATCATTTATTAAGCATGGGTGTTTTGTTTTTTTTCCTCCCCTCTTTCGAATGTCTCGGGGATATTTCCCTCTCCCTTTTCTGCTTTTTCCCGATTTCTATTTTAATGTCTACTTTTCTTGTCTGGTAACCGGCGGTTTCTGCGGAGGAAATAAATTGAGTAAGCCAGCACCAGCTCAGCTGGATATGCAAATCAGATAAACAGGTCTCCTAATGAAGAGAGAAGCCAAATGTGAATTGATGATATTTCCTTTTTTGAGGGAGGGGATTTAAATAGGTTGCAAACACTGGAGGAGAGCTTCTCTCTTTCATGTCCAGAGATGATATTTCAAATAAGAGTTGGGTTTTGATTTATTTAGCAGCCTGGAAATTTGGGAATGTGTCAGATACTACATTTGGAGGACTGCAAAACACCTGTTTATGGTGCAACCTACAAGCAATGAAAAGGCCACGGAAACCAATCTCCAGGAGGAGGTGGGCCAAAGGCTATTCAAAATCTTTTGGCAATCGATATTAGTGTTCGTCACATCGTCAACCAGATGTTTGGATTGGTTTTGACCATTTTTTTTGTCCACCTCTTGAGTCCTTCCCAAGGATCTAGGAGAAGCAGATGTGGATGTTTGATGGGGTTCAAGGTCTTCATTATCATGGTTGGTTGCTCAGTCAACCAACCAGATGTTTAGGCTGTTTTTGGCATATTGTCCATCTTTTGACTCCTTCTCAAGGATCTGGGAAGGCAGATGTGGATGTTTGATGGGGTTCAAGGTCTTTATTATCATGGTTGGTTGCACAGTCAGCCAGATGTTTAGGCTGCTTTTGGAATTTTTGTCCACCTCTCGAGTCCTTCCCAAGAATCTGGGAAGACAGATGTGGATGTTTGATGGGGTTCAAGGTCTTTATTATCATGGTTGGTCACTCAGTCAGCCAGATGTTTAGGCTGCTTTTGGCATTCTTGTCCACCTCTCGAGTCCTTCCCAAGGATCTAGGAAAGGCAGATGTGGACGTTTGATGGGATTCAAGGTCTTCATTATTATCATTGGTTGTTTCAGTCCAAATGCTTGTGAGAAGGTCGCAAAAGAGTGTCACATGATCCCGGGACTCTGCAACCATGCATACAAGTCACCAAGGGTTCGAATTTTGATCCCTTGATCGTGAGGATACTGCAATGGTCACAAGTGTGAAAAGCAGTCATAAATCACTTTTTCCAGTGCTGTTATAACTTCATACAGTCAGTAAACAAATGGTTGTGAGGATTATTTTATTATTTTGAAGTATATTTTTTTATAAAAAAAAACATCACAAATTCTCACAACCTTCTTTCTTTAAATAAAACAACTTTCTTGTTTTATTTAAAGGCAGAATAGGATGTCAAAGATGTTCAACTCCAACCTCCATCATTCCCAGCCAGGATGAGCGACGCTGTGAGTCGCAGCTCAGCGAGTTATGGAGTTCGTCGATGTCTTATCCTTTTCCCCCTTCCCACCCTTTAATTTAAAACATTTATCACCCGCCTCTTCTCCTCCATAAAGTCCCAGCCGGGCTCACAAGATATTAAATATTAACAGTTGTTCTAAAATATCACCGTAAAGAATTGCCATAAAGTACAAAATTATGAAATGCGGAATGAGAAGCCGCAGAAGGAAGACGGCGCAACAGGAGCAATCAAAGATGTTGAGATCCATCTTATTTTATAGATGTTAGCAAGGAGCACAAGCCCTTCTTCCAGTATGTTCTTTGTGAGCAGAAACGGGAGAAAAAGAATAACAGAGTTGGAAGGGACCTTGGAGGTCTTCTAGTCCAATCCCCTGCTTAGGCAGGAAACCCTACACCACTTCAGACAAATGGTTATCCAACAACTTCTTAAAAACTTCCAGTGTTGGAGCATTCACAACTTCTGGAGGCAAGTTGTTCCACCGGTTAATTGTTCTCACTATCAGGAAATTTCTCCTTGGTTCTAGGTTGCTTCTCTCCTTGATGAGTTTCCACCCATTGCTTCTTGTCCTGCCCTCAGCTGCTTTGGAGAATAGCTTGACTCCCTCTTCTTTGGGGTAGCCCCTGAGATATTGGAAGACTGCTATAGTCCTTCTTTTCATTAAACTAGACATCCCCAATTCCTTCATAAACCTTCATAATGCAATCGTCTTCCCTTCCTACGGCAAATAAATAAACTAAACTTGGTTAAAAGTTACACTTTCAGGGCCAATTGTATTGAGGAAAGCTAGTTTTGGGGTGTAACCAAAAAATCAGCAAATTCTCCATAGCTGAACTGATTCTTCCTGTCGTTTACTGACCCAAAAATTGTTTCTGGGATTTTCAGCCTCCCAAGGAATTGGATTTAATAAAAAAATAAATAAAACTCTCTGCTCCTCTGAATTTCTAAATAAGTTTTCTTCCCCCCTTCTCACAAGGTTTTGGTAAGGATAGGAGAGAAGGGGTCTCAGGTCACATGCTACAGTGCAGCCATCTCTCTCTCTCTCTCAACCCTCCCTCCCTCTCTCTCCCCCTCCTTTCCACTTTCTCTCCTCCCTTTCCCTCTCCCTCCCTCTCTCCCCTTCCCTTCCCCCCTCTCTCTCTGCCCCTCCCTCTCTCCTTTCTCTCTTTCCCTCCCTCCCACTCTCTCCTCCACCCTCCCTCCCTTTCTCTCTCCCTTCCCTCTCTCTCTCCCTCCCTCCATCTCTCTCTCCTCTCTTTCTCTTTCTCTCTCTCCCCTCCTCCCTCTCTCTCCCCTCCGTCTCTCCCCCCCCTCTCATTTTGGACATTCCTTGAAAACTGGAGAAAACGAGAGACCGACAAATAAATAAATGGATTCCTTGCGTGCCAGAGGCTTCCCGTTGTGAAACCCGTTTGCAGCAGCAATTAATTGCTAATCCTTTCAGCGAAAGCAAAAGAAAGGACTTGGATTTAATTGCTGTGTGGTTGCATCATGCCCTCTGCTTAAGCAAGCCTCCTGGGCCTTAAGGCAGAACCTCTTCCTTGACTGACCAGACTGACCAGATTCTACATGATGAATTTTTGCTTGATGTCAATCTCTTCTCTTTACTTTGGTTCAAGGCTTGGTGCAGCCCAGAGAGGTCAAACATATAAACTAGGCAGATGCAAAAATGCTGGGAAAAGCCCACTTTTGTGCATCACATTACCAGGTAAAATGAGCCAGTTGGGATTATTGGCTAAGGTGCTGGTGCCCTAATTAAATCATGAGCCTCGAGCCAAGCTTCAAAAGAAATCCAGTTATTTATTAGGATTTATTCATGTCAGCACGTTCCCAAGTGAAGCCAGGTCTGACCCCACGTAATTTACGGCCCCAATCATGACCCTGTTTCCCCCTCACCCCCAGGGTGTGTCATCAATCATATTCACCAACAAAGCAACTTTATGGGTTGTAGAGATCACTCCCCTTTGGCCGCTGTAAATAACCCTGGGACAGAGCCTTGAGAGAGATAAGTCTGGAATGTGCATCTGTCTTTGGCTGCCATGCCGTTCCATCAGTTTCCCATCCCCCCTTTCCAGTGGTGGGTTGCCCCCAGTTCAGACCGGTCCTATAGAACCGGTAGTAAAACCAGCGGGAGGCTCTGCCCACCAACCCCGATGTCATCAGGAAGATTGCGCGCATGCGCAGAAGCTTGTGCGCTAGCATGCGGCCCCCGTTTCGAAGCGGTAGTAAAGGTAAGTAGAACCCACCCCTGCCCCTTTCCAATGGCAACTCTAGAGCAGGACAGGGATGCTTTGCAAGCTGACAGCTTGTCTAGGAGATCGGGAGTTCTAGTCCCATCTCAGGCATGAAAGACAGCTGGGTAACTTTGGGCCAATCAGCAGGAGAAGGTGAATTCTAGTCCCGCTTTAGGCATGAAAGTCTGCTCAATGTCTTTGACCAATCACTAGGAGATCGGGAGTTCTAGTCCTGCCTTAGGCATGAAAGACAGCTGGGTAACTTTGGGCCAATCAGCAGGAGACGTGAGCTCTGGTCCCAGCTTTGGCTCAAAAGGCGCCTGGCTGACTTTAGGCCAATCACCAGGGGACGAGGAGTTCTAGTCCTGCCTTAGGCATGAAAGTCAGCTCAATGATTTTGGGCCAGCCACTCACTCTCTCCATCCAGCCCACCTCACAGGGTTGTTATGAGGGGAAAAAGACGAGGAGGAAAGAGTATTATATGTTCACCACCTTGAGTTACCTACAAAGTAATGAAGATGGGATAAAAATCGAATACATAATAATAATTAAAAATGGAATAATAATGATTGGGTAACCTTTTTAATCAGATAGAAGTGAGAGGAAAAATTGTCCCTCCCCCATCTCTGTTTTCTCCATGACCAAATTTACACATGGTGTAAAATTACGGTTAGCTTAACCATGGCTAGTTCAATATATCATAATCCGCTAGTCTCTTTCGATTTTGTGCAGGCTGAGAAATCCATTCCTGCTAACTACATTGGTGAATAAAATTGTCTTCGCCTCATTATGCTAAAACCATGAAATACTAATATTTCTTTTTTTAATGGCTTGTTTATTTTCTACTTTTTTATGTTATTGCAAACTGATTTAAGGTTTGTATGAACAACCAAAATAAGCAAGGAAGTTATTTGAGACTACTTCCCTCATATTTTATTTTCAGAAATATTTCGTGTCCAGATCAGACCTTTGAGACAATATTTTGTCCTTAGAAGAAAGAAAAGATACATATCCATAACAAATAAATATATAGGTGGCAAGCGTATACTCCAAAATTTCTAATCATTAGGGACTCTGAGTGGATGTGGGAACAGAATTTATCTCTATGCTGGCAACCTGATTGTTAGAAAACTGAAATAATAACCCAGTTCTCTTCCTCTAAAATTTCTCTAAAGATTTCTCTAAAGTTTCCATCTATGTATAAATACTACTTGGTTGACCCTCAATCCATAAAATAATAGGATATGAGTCAGGAGACTAAATGAACAGACTTCTCATTTGGATTTTTACTTTCAGAACTAATGAAGACAAACAAAACATCAGAAGAAAAGAAGAGGAGGAGGAATGCTGCTGGAGAAGAAGGAAAATGAAAAGGAATGATGGTGGAGGAGAAAGAGAAGGACAAGGAGAAAGAGAAGGAATGATTGTGGAAGAGAAGGAGGGGAAGGAATCCTGGTAGAGAAGGAGAAGGAAAAGGGATGATGGTGGAAGAGAAGGAGCAGAAGAAAAAAGGAGAAGGAATGATGGAGGAGAAGGAATGATGTGGAAGAGAAGGAGAAGAAGAGGAGAAGGAATATGATTGAGGAGGAGATGGAATGATGGTGGAGAAGGAGAAGAAACAGAGGAGGAGAAGGAGGAATGATAGTGGAGAAGAAGGAGGAATATGATTGAGGAGGAGATGGAACAATGGTGGAGGAGAAGGAGAAATGGAGAAGGAGAAGAAGGAGAAGGCATATGATGGAGGAGGAGATGGAATGATGGTGGAGAAAGAGAAGAAATGCAGGAGGAGGAGGAATAATAGTGGAAAAGAAGGAGAAGGAATAGGATAGAGGAGGAGATGGAATGGGTGGTGGAGGAAAAGAAATGGAGGAGAAGGAGAAGGAATATGATGGAGCTGGAGATGAAATGATGGTGGATGAGGAGGAGGAGGAGAAGAAATGGAGAAGGAGGAGGGGGGAATGATGGTGGTGGTGGAGGAGGAGGAGACAGAGAGGAGAAGTAGAAGAAAAGGAGAAAGAATGATGGTGGAGGAGGAGGAGGAGGAGACAGAGAGGAGAAGGAGAAGACAAGGAGAAAGAATGATGGTGGAGTAGTAGGAGACAGAGAGGAGAAGGAGAAGAAAAAGAGAAGGAATGATGGTGGAGGAGAAGGAGAAGGAGGAGGAGACAGAGAGGAGAAGAAAAGGAGAAAGAATGATGGAGGAGGAGGAGACAGGAGAAGGAGAAGAAAAGGAGAAGGAATGATGGTGGAAGAGAAGGAAGAGGAGGAGACAGAGAGGAGAAGAAAAGGAGAAAGAATGATGGTGGAGGAGGAGGAGACAGGGAGGAGAAGGAGAAGGAGAAGAAAAGGAGAAAGAATGATGGTAGAGGAGGAGGAGAAGGAGATGTCAATGAAATGAGCAACCAAGAGGAACTGGACCTACCATCACCCCTTTCGGGATACATCATATTTTAAGAACCAAAATTGTTCAGGCCCAAGAAAAGTCTGTGGCAAGGAGACTATCCTGCTGCATGCAAATCAAGCCTTGGAAAGCAGGTGTGTGTGTGTGTGTGTGTGTGTGTGTGTGTGTGTGTATCTGTGTGTGTGTGTGTGCGCGCGCCGATGATTAAATAGCCCATTTATCATTGTGTGACATTCAGTGTCTGCAGCCCCGTGCTCAGCCTTTTATGATCTACACTCATAATCTGCATTAACTATTCCGGAGAAAATGACAAATTTAAAATGGCTTAGCAATTGCAGAGCTGGCCTAGTTTTACGTCCAGACTTTTTCTCTTTTTAAAAAAAATAAAAAAAAAATCCTTGGATCCTGGCACCAAACCACACAAATACGGAGCAGAAGGATATAGATAGATAGATAGATAGATAGATAGATAGATAGATAGATAGATAGATAGATAGATAGATAGATAGATAGATAGATAGATGATAGATAGAGATAGATAGATAGATAGATAGATAGATAGATAGATAGATAGATAGATAGATAGATAGATAGATAGATATAGAGAGATAGAGAGATAGAGAGATAGATAGATAGATAGATAGATAGAGATAGATAGATAGATAGATAGATGATAGATAGATAGATAGATAGATAGATAGATAGATAGATAGATAGATATAGATGATAGATAGATAGATAGATAGATAGATAGATAGATAGATAGATAGATGATAGATAGAGATAGATAGATAGATAGATAGATAGATAGATAGATAGATAGATAGATAGATAGATATAGAGAGATAGAGAGATAGAGAGATAGAGAGATAGAGAGATAGAGAGATAGAGAGATAGAGAGATAGATAGAGATAGATAGATAGATAGATAGATGATAGATAGATAGATAGATAGATAGATAGATAGATAGATAGATAGATAGATTGATAGATAGATAGATTAAATGGAGGGTATTAAATGTAATCTCACAGGTGCTCGGTTTTAGAATCAAACGTCCTTGTTCCAAAGCCACTTTGGGGAACAGGCTAAAAAAACTACCGCTCCAAGTAGAAGGGATCTTCAGTTTGAGAGGAAATGTGTCTGGCGAAAGATCCCTGATCCTATCAGGAAAACGGTGGGATCTTCAGGAATGTGATCTCAAAGAGCAAGCTGGGAATCACAGCCATGCAGTCAAATCATCATCTTCTTTTAATGACCCCCATAATCCCTTGCCGGGTGGAGTCTTGCGCAACTGAATGGAGCTGAGCGTTTACTGGCCGGATGCCCTTCCCTGTCACCAATGCAGAGTTTTATTCAGCAGATATATTCTCAGTGTGCCCAGCGAGAGAACTATTTGCCTCTAACCCTGGTCTAAAGAGAATCAGTTTATGAAAGCGCTCTCAACTTTACAGCTCATAATTCACAGCAGCTTCTCTGGTGGATCGCTCCCTGGCAGTCAGTCAACTGGGTCTGGAGTCTTTGACGGAGGAGACTTTAATGACGAGAGGATCCGGGGTGGCCATGACTGTCTCCTGGCCATCAAACATTCAGAGAAAAGAGAAGACGAGGCATCACTCAATCATTCTTCGGTTATAAATGGCTGTTCGGCCTTCTTTCTCATCCCTGGGAAATTACGTGGAAGATCCATCATTGCAGAATAAATCATCCCAAATAGATCGTTCCTACTGTCTAATTTGCATAAATTTATAAAGGGTGCGGAATATTGATTGAGCTACATATTTTTATTTCATTTTTTTTTCTCTCTTCTGAGCCTTGGGAATCAACACGCGTGGGGATAAAAAAAAAATTGTTGCCTACAGAACAAAAATAAGTTGGTGTGGCATTCTTCTTAACGTGCCAAATTTCCAGAAGTGTTGGATAAAAACAAAGAGGCCCCCGTGATAAAATTTCTTACAGTGTTGCAGAACGAAATCAAAAGATGAAGAAAACAGGTACCGTTTAGATACTTGGCAAGTATTCGACATTGCCTTTTCTAAACAGCAGCTGCGTTAAAACTTACACTTAAAAAGATAAAAATTAATACAAACTAAAAAACTGAATAATAAGAAAAAAAAAAAAGAAAAAGTACAGAAAAGAAAAAAATTGAAAGAAAAATCGAAAAGAAAGGGAAAATAAGAATGCAGTAAAGTAAAATGGGATTTTAAATTTGGGGTTTTAAAATTGAGCCTATCATTTAATAATTTTAATAATTTTAAATTTTGTTTTGTCTTGTGCTTTTAATCAGGCTGTACACTGCCCTGAGTCCTTCGGGAGAAGGGCAGTATAGAAATTAAAATAAAATAAAATAAAATAAAATAAAATAAAATAAAATAAAATAAAATAAAATAAAATAAAATAAATAGAATAGAATAGAATAGAATAGAATAGAATAGAATAGAATAGAATAGAATAATAGAATAGAATAGAATAGAATAGAATAGAATAGAATAGAATAGAATAGAATAGAATAGAATAGAATAGAATAGAATGAAGGAGAAACTTCCTAACAGTGAAGACAATTAACCAGTGGAACAGCTTGCCACCAGAAGTTGTAGGTGCTTTAACACTGGAGGTTTTTAAGAAGAGACTGGAAAAGTCACTTGTCAGAAATGGTGTAGGGTCTCCTGCTAGAGCAGGGGGCTGGACTAGAAGACCTCCAAGGTCCCTTCCAGCTCTATTCTGATTCTGAAAAAGAAAAGAAACGATGGAGGTGACTGGACAGCGCCCAAGGAGAATGACCACATCCTGCAGAGGAAGGGATCTCCTAAGCTGCTGTTCGAATGGAGAGCCCTCCCTCTCCTTGGCAAGCCTCTTCAGTACCACAACTGGACAGCTCACACCCTTCTTCTTCTTCTTCTGAACCCGGCTGCTTCCCACCAAGACACCGGCCAGAAGTTGGAATTCCCAGCAGGGAGGAAGGTGCAAAAGGTGGGAAGCTCTGCTCCAAGGTCACACAAGCAGAATCTGGTTCCTGGAAGAACGGACTCTCCTGCAGAAGCAGGGAGCAGCAGACACATCAAGCATCGAGAGAGCAGAGGTGCCCCACGATCAGCAGAGGATGGAGAGCGAAACTGGTCCAAGAGAAACATGGGGGTGAGGGGTGAGAATGAAAAGAGATGCACAAGCAGCAAGGGCTGCCTTGCTTAGTCCAGGGTGCAAAGGGGAAGGGTGCTTGCTTGGGTACAAAGGAGTCCCAGAAAGGGGGGAAAACCACTTTCTGCTTGAGACAAAACTCCAGAAAAAAGAGGAGGAGACAGAGAAGAAATGCTGGAGGAGGAGAAGGAGACAGAATGGTGGTGGTGGCAGAGGAGGAGGAGAAAATAGAGGAGAAGGAGACAGAAAGGGAAGAGAGGAGGAGAAAGAGAAAGAAGGAGAAGGAGAAGGAATGGTGATGGTGGTAGAGGAGGTGGAGAAGAAGATGGGGGAGAAGGAATGATGGCGGAGGAGAAGGGGACAGGAAGGGAAGAGAGGAAGAGGAGAAGGAGAAAGAGAACGAAGGAGGAATGATGGGGAGGAGGAGGAATGGTGGGGGGAGGAAGAGGAGATGGAGGAGAAGGAATGGTGGTGGAGAAGGAGACAGGAAACAAAGTGGAGGAGAAATAGAACAAAGGAGAAGAAGCAGGAATGATGGTGGAGGGGAAGGAATGGTGGGGAGAGGAGGTGGAGGAGAAGAAGAAGGAATTGTGGTGGAGAAGGAGACAGGAAAGGAAGAGAGGAGGAGGAGAAGGAGAAAGAGAACAAAGGAGAAGAAGAAGGAATGATGGTGGAGGAGAAGGAATGGTGGTGGGGAGATGGAAAAGAAGGAATGATGGTGGAGAAGGAGACAGGAAATGAAGAGAGGAGGAGGAGGAGGAGGAGAAAGGAGAAGAAGAAGGAATGATGGTGGAGGAGAAGGAATGGTGGGGGGAGATGGAAAAGAAGGAATGATGGTGGAGAAGGAGACAGGAAACGATGAGAGGAGGAGGAGGAGGAGAAAGGAGAAGAAGAAGGAATGATGGTGGAGGAGAAGGAACGGGGGGGGAGATGGAAAAGAAGGAATTGTGGTAGAGAAGGAGACAGGAAAGGAAGAGAGGAGAGAAGGAGAAAGAGAAAGAAGAAGGAGAAAAAGGAGGAGAGGAGCGAGCCTCTCCAGCTGTTAGAACTATCTAGTCCTGGGCTGGCCGGGCATTCCAGGGCTTGTCATCCTACTGGGGAGTGGTCCGAGGAGGCCAGGCCTAGGAGGAGCCCCGAAGGCGGCTACAAAACCTCGGGGACTTCCAGCCGCGGCTCAGAAGTTGCCAAGGTCGCCGGAGGCTCTGCAGAAGCGCTGGCCATGGGAGAGCCGGTCCTCGGCTGGGCGCTGGAGACCTGGGCGCTCGTCCTGCTGCTCCTGGGCCTGCTGATGCTGTAGGTGGGGGTGAGAGGGGGGGGCCGGGGGGAGAGCAAAAGGGGGGAAACCCCTCCCCGGAGTTGCAGGGCAGGGGCAACAGGCTGGGGCGCTTTCAGGGCGTAAAAGCGGAATTTCCAGCCGGTGATTTGATTGTAGTTCTGTTAAGTTGTGATTTGATTTGATTTGATTTTAGGGTGTGTTTTTTTTTTTTCCTGTTATACTTTTCTTCTCCTCTCCTCTTTTTTTTCCTTTATCTCCTCTCCTGTTCTCTCTTCCCCCCTTTCCTTTCTTCACCTCTTCTTCTGCTCTCCTCTTCTTTTATCTCCTCTTCTCTTCTCTTCTCTTCTCTACTCTCTCTTCTCTATTCTCCTCTCCTCTCCTCTCCTCTCCTCTCCTCTCCTCTCCTCTCCTCTACTCGCTCTTCTCTTCTCTTCTACTCTACTCTACTTGCTCTTCTCCTCTCCTCTCCTCTCTCTTCTCTCTTCTCTTCTCCTCTCCTCTCCTCTCCTCTCCTCTATTCTACTCTACTCTACTCGCTCTTCTCTTCTACTCTACTCTACTTGCTCTTGTCCTCTCCACTCCTCTCCTCTCCTCTCTCTTCTCTATTCTCCTCTCCTCTCCTCTCCTCTCCTCTCCTCTCCTCTAGTCTACTCTACTCGGTCTTCTCTTCTACTCTACTCTACTTGCTCTTCTCCTCTCCTCTCCTCTCTCTTCTCTCTTCTCTTCTCCTCTCCTCTCCTCTCCTCTATTCTACTCTCCTCTACTCGCTCTTCTCTTCTACTCTACTCTACTTGCTCTTGTCCTCTCCACTCCTCTCCTCTCCTCTCTCTTCTCTATTCTCCTCTCCTCTCCTCTCCTCTCCTCTAGTCTACTCTACTCGGTCTTCTCTTCTACTCTACTCTACTTGCTCTTCTCCTCTCCTCTCCTCTCCTCTCCTCTACTCGCTCTTCTCTTCTCTTCTACTCTACTCGCTCTTCTCCTCTCCTCTCCTCTCCTCTCTTTCCTCTCCTCTCCTCTACTCACTCTTCTCTTCTACTCTACTCTACTTGCTCTTCTCCTCTCCTCTCCTCTCTCTTCTCTCTTCTCCTCTCCTCTCCTCACTCTTCTCTTCTCTTCTACTCTACTCTACTCTACTTGCTCTTCTCCTCTCCTCTCCTCTCCTCTCTCTTCTCTATTCTCCTCTCCTTTCCTCTACTTGCTCTTCTCTTCTCTTCTCCTCTACTCTACTCTACTTGCTCCTCTCCTCTCCTCTCCTCTCCTCTCCTCTCCTCTCCTCTCCTCTCCTCTCCTCTCCTCTCTCTTCTCTCTTCTCCTCTCCTCTCCTCTCCTCGCTCTTATCTTCTCTTCTACTCTACTCTACTTGCTCTTCTCCTCTCCTCTCCTCTCCTCTCTCCTCTCTCTTCTCTCTTCTCCTCTCCTCTCCTCTCCTCTCCTCCCTTCCCTTCCCTCCCCTTCCCTTCCCTGCTTTGCTCTCCTCTCTTCTTCTTCCTGTCATTTTCCTCTTGCTCTACTCCAAGCAACTTTGAGCTACATGCAAAAGAATAGAAGATGAAAAACCACAGAGCATATCCAGGTGGTGGCACAATCCGGCTGGGCACATACAAAACTCACCCGGTGGGGCTAATTAATAGCTATCAATGTCACTCTCCCTGTTAGCAAGACTGGACCAGGAAATCAATTGCACTGGGAGGCAAAATTTACTTTTATGGAGATCAGTTGTGATCATTGCAAGCATTATTGTGCTGGACTCCCTTTCCCCTCCTTACATGACAGGGTTGTCTGGTTGAACAACATTCAAGTGACCTTGCAAGGTCATTGCAAGCATTATTGTGCTGGACTCCCTTTCCCCTCCTTACATGACAGGGTTGTCTGGTTGAACAACATTCAAGTGACCTTTGAAGGTCATTGCAAGCATTATTGTGCTGGACTCCCTTTCCCCTCCTTACATAACAGGGTTGTCTGGTTGAACTGCATTCAAGTGCTTCCTTTCTGGACTTAGGTCTTCTAGTCCAAAGTTTGTGTAGGCAGGAAACCCTACACCACTTCAGACAAATTGTTGTCCAATCTCTTCTTCAAAACCTCCAGTGATGAAACACTCATAACTCCTGGTGGCAAATTGTTCCACGGGTTAATTGTCCTCACTTGATAGGAAGTTTCTCCTTAATTCCAGGTTGCTTCTCTCCTTGATGAGTTTCCACCCATTGCTTCTTGTCCTGCCTGATTATCCTGCTGATATTCTTTTGTTTTGTTTTCTTTTCCAGTTATGGGATCTGGCCGTATAATTTCTTTAAGAAGTTGGGAATTCCTGGGCCAAGACCCCTGCCTTTTATCGGAACTTTCCTTGAACATTGGAATGTGAGTGTATTGTACTAGTAGCTTGTAGACCAACTCAATGACTTTGGGTGAAAAGGGGTCCTTCTTTTTTCCCCTTTCCTAAATTGTGGGGGATATTGTGTCAGGAGTGTTGCGGTGGCCTAGAGGTGGAGCTCTCGCCTCACAATCAGGAGGCTGTGAGTTCGATCCGAGGTAGAGGCAGTTATTTCTCTCTCTGGGCACACTGAGAATATAACTGCTAAACAAAACTCCGCATTGGCAACATGTAAACGCTCAGCTCCATTCAGTTGCCCGGACTCCACCCCGCAAGGGATTATGGGGTCATTAAAAGAGGAGGAGGATTATGATTGTGACTAGTGTCACCTCTTCTTGGCCTCCTCAAAAGAAGATTCAGGAGAATCAAGGGCAACTAGTACAGCTAGTCCTCAACTTAGGACCGTTTATTTCAGTTGTAAGCTGAGGAGTACCTCTGAAGCCATCTGCCTTTCTTTGGCACCTCTCTTAGAATCCCTCGGTCTTCATTCTGAAATTCTTGTCCCCGTATCGGTTTAACTGTAACATCACATCAATGGAGACTCAACATGCATGGATTGAAGCTTCCAGTCTTGGCTGGAGAAAGGATTACATTGCCAAGTTTTCACACATCTCCTTCTTTAATTCGACAGGATGTTTTGAAGTTCGACCAAAGATGCTTTGAGAAATATGGCAAGATCTGGGGGTAAGTCACCTGTCGGAATGTCCCCTCCAGAAGGACTTCACAGTTCACCCCGTGATTCTCTAAGAACTGCATTATTTAATTTGGTTTTGATCACCAGGGAGACTTGTAGGCAGGATAGCTTCTTGTCATTCCTGAGAGTTAGTTCCACGCTTCCTCAATTCCTTAAGGGGTAATCAATTGTGCAGAATCACAGCTGCAACATACGCACCGCTTTGGATACCAATAAAGGAGAATATCTGTAGCTCGGGGTTGACACGAGGGGTTCTTGGTGCCCTCTGAGCTTGATCGTTTTCTTGCAGGCGTTTCATGACCCAACTAGGTAACATCATCAGTGCTAGAAGGGAGTTGTGTTTGTGGAGAGGAGGTGGTGGTGGTGGTGGTGGTGGTGGTGGTGGAGGAGGAGGAGGAGGAGGAGGAGGAGGAGGAGGAGGAGGAGGAGGAGAAGAAGGAGAAGAAGAAGAAGAAGAAGAAGAAGAAGAAGAAGAAGAAGAAGAAGAAGAAGAAGAAGAAGAAGAAGAAGAAGAAGAAGAAGAAGAAGAAGAAGAAGAAGAAGAAGTAGTAGTAGTAGTAGTGGAGGGTTGTGATGTCCATGGTGCTCTTTGAGCTTCCATGTTTTCTTGCAGACAATTCATGACCCAACTAGAGAACATCATCAGTGCTAGAAGGGAATTGTGTTTGTGGAGAGGTGGTGGTGGTAGAGGAGGAGGAGGAGGAGGAGGAGGAGGAGGAGGAGGAGGAGGAGGAGGAGGAGGAGGAGGAGGAGGAGAAGAAGAAGAAGAAGAAGAAGAAGAAGAAGAAGAAGAAGAAGAAGAAGAAGAAGAAGAAGAAGAAGAAGAAGAAGAAGAAGAAGAAGAAAACTAGAAAACAAGCAAGCTCAAAGAGCACCAAGGACCCTTCACTTCAACCCTGAGCTACAGATATTCTCCTTTATTGGTATCCAGAGGGATGTGTATGTTGCAGCTGGGATTGATGATGTTACCCTTGTTGAGTCGTGAAATGTCTGCAAGAAAACAACCAAGCTCAGAGAGCACCAAGGATCTCCTCACACATCCCTTTTGAGTCGAGAACCAAACCTTAGGACCATGTTCTCTGCTTGGCCAATTGTTCAGCTGGAAAATAGGAAGCCTTGATCCTGTCTTCTTATAAAGATAATAGTCTACATTTCAAAACATCTTTTTTTTATTTTGACAATTAGAATATTTGATGGCCGGCAACCTGTGATGGCCATTTTGGATCCCGCCCTCATTAAAACCATCCTGGTCAAAGAATTCTATATTTATTTCACCAATCGCCGGGTAGGTATCCTAACTTGAGGTTGTGAGAACTTCACTGGGGCTGGGAAATAGAACTCCTGCAAGGGAATTTAGAAGAGAAGGCCTAGTATTGTGGTTTAGATGTTGGGCTGGCCCTGGGGAGACCTGGGTCCAAGGTCTCCCTCAAAACTGGAAGCCACCTGGGTAACTTTGGGCCAATCACACTTTCTCAACCTAACTCATATAATGGTTGTGGAAGAGATTGGAGAAGGAATGATATATATGCCATCTTGAATTCCAGAATAGTAGTAGATGTCTGTCTGTCTGTCTATCAGACAGAAAACAGACAGATGATAGAGAAAGATGGATAGATGGATAGATAGATAGATAGATAGATAGATAGATAGATAGATAGATAGATGATAGATAGATAGATAGATAGATGATAGATAGATAGATAGATATTGATAATGATAGAGAAAGATGGATAGATAGATATTGATAATGATAGATAGATGATAGATAGATGATAGATAGATAGATAGATAGTATACTTAGTTAAGAAGACAGCAAATTGAAAAGAAAGGACAGAGAAGAATAACAGGAGGCATTTCGGTTTTTATTTTCTTGCTCTTTCACCTTATTCAGGACTTGGGTCTGAATGGAAATCTGGACACAGCCATAGCCGTCGTTGTCGATGAACAGTGGAAGAGGATTCGCAACGCCATATCTCCCACTTTCACCAGTGGAAGGCTGAAAGAGGTAAGAGATGAGGGTTGGAGGCCCTTTGGACTTCTCAAGGATTCTTGTGTTGCCTGAAGAAAACCCAGAAAGCTGCCCTTAAGCATTGTCAGCGGTTGATTTGAAGCGAAGTCTGCCTTAGTTAGCTTAGAGCAGTGATGGCGAACCTTTTCAGCACCGAGTGCTGAAAAGGTCACACGGAAGCATCGTGCACATGCGCTCGTCAGAGCCATGCTCCAGAAAAGCCGAATTGCCATGTTCTAGTGTGCATACGGGCCCAATGATCAGATGGCCAGCGTCCTTGCACAGGCCAATTTTCGGAACTGCAGCGCCTGCGAAAAGATCATGCTCTGGAAAAGCTGGGGGGGGTCATGTGTGTATGTGCGAGGGGCATGGGGGGTTGTTCACCCATGCGTGGGGGTGTGCTTTTGGCACACGAAGAGAAAAAGGTTAGCCATCACTGCTATAGAGTTTTATGGCATAACTATGAAAACAATGGTTATAACGATGACGTACAACATTATGTATTTAAAAGAGACTATACTGTATGGCTACGAGAATAATGGATATCCTCAGGGTGTATTAATACTATTTGTACTTAAAAAGGACCTGATACAACCAGTACACTGGAGTTGCAAAACTGGAAATGTGATGTATAATAAAGGAAAATGGATAATAAAAATATTTTTTTTTAAAAAAGTAAATGGCTCTCTGAGCTGACTTGTTGCTTTCATTCTATAAAGTGTCTTCAGCATCTTCTCCATTGGTCTTCCTTTCAGATGATGCCCATCATCAACCATTATAATGAAATCTTGGAGAAGAACATCCAGAAGAAAGTGGAGAAGGGTGAAACCATAGATATGAAGCTGTAAGTAATATCTGTGAGGTTGGCTAGGGAGCATCCCTTTGCTAACAGAAACTTACAAAAGGGGAATTTGTAATCCAAATTTGTAATCCAAATGGATTCACATTTTCCATAATACGTGGAATCCCTCGTGCAGCTGTTAAGGATTCCCTGAGATCATCTGTTGAATGTATCGTGAGGTGGCTTCTAATGGTTCTAATGGTTGAACACATTGGCAACAAAAACCAGAACACCAAATACAAGCTGGGCGAATACGACCTCGTAGACGACCTTCACTCTGTCAAGGACCTAGAGTATTCATTTCAAATGATCTAAGCACCAGAGCTCACCGTTGCCAAAAAGGCATTAAGAGTTGTTAACCTAATTTTGTGAAGCTTCTTCTCCGGTAACACTGCACTGCTAACTAGGGCATACAAAACCTTTGCCAGACCAATCCTCGAATACAGCTCATCTGCCTGGAATCCGCACTGTATATTGGACATTAATACAATTGAGCGGGTCCGGAGGTATTTCATGAGAAGAGTCCTCCACTCCTCTGCTTGCAATAGAATCCCTTATGCCACCAGGCTTGCAATTTTGGGCTTGGACAACCTTGAATTTTGCCGCCTACGGTCTGACCTAAGCATAGTACACAAAATTGTCTGCTATAACATCGTACCTGTCAACGACTACTTCAGCTTCAACCACAATAATACACGGGCAAACAATAGATACAATCTCAAGCTCCAAACTCGATTGCAGAAAATACGACTTCAGCAACAGAGTGGTCAATGCCTGGAATGCCCTACCTGACTCCATTGTTGCGTCCTCAAACCCCCATAACTTTAACCTTAGACTGTCTACTGTCAACCTCACCCCATTCCTAAGAGGTCCGTAAAGGAGGCGTGCATAAGTGCACCAACATGCCTACCGTCCTTGTCCTACTGTTCCCCCATTTATTTGTACTCATTTCATGTGCTCTTGTCCATGTTCATACTTATACCTGTTATCTCGTACATGTTTGACAAACTAAATAAATGAATAAAATGAATAAATAAATAAATAAACCTCCATGCTATGCTTCTCCTTCATCCCTCCAGGTTCTTTTCAGCCTACAGCTTGGATGTGGTAACCAGCACTTCATTCAGTGTCAACATTGATTCCCTCAACCATCCCGACGATCCGGTTGTTGTGCACATGAAGAAGTTCCTCAGATTTAGCCGCCTCAGCCCTCTTTTAATCTTGGTTGGTAAGATGTCTTTGTAGGCTGCAAAGGCTGCACTTCATGCTTGACATTTTCATGGAGGACACAATTGTGTGTCGCTCACCTCATCGTCAGAAATTTTTTTTTGCATTTTTTACTACCAGTTCGGTGAACCAGTAGCCTTTTTTACTACCTGTTCGGGCGAACCGGACCAAACCAGAAGCATTTCACCCCTGGTTTTAGGCTGCCTCAATCATGATTGTTACCTTCTCATGTAACTACAATTTTGCTAGAATCTCTTAGAAGCTCATGGAGACCTCCTACGGGTTTCTCTTGTCGTTGTGTTGCAGCTTGGTTGTGTTTATGTAAATGATCTGTTTGCTTTTCTCCCCACCTCACACCTCCCCCCAGTCCTTTTCCCATTCCTTATCCCAGTTCTGAAGAAACTCAACTTGACCTTATTCCCCAAGTCTTCCATGGACTTCTTCCTCAAGATCTTGAAAAAGATGAAAGAAGATCGACAAAAGAAGGACCGCATGGTCAGTCTGGGCTTTTTGTCTCATGCTTGCTCTTCTTCCGTGGCCCTCGGGAGCTGGGTTTTTGTGCTCTCGGTGTGTGTTTGTGCATTCCAAGCAGGTTGCAGAACTTCCACTTGCGTTTCTGATAAAAGAGAATAAAGGGAGTGAGATTTGTGGAGTGATGATGATGATGATCAGGAGGAGGAGGAGGAGGAAGAAAAACTGTGGGGTCGTTGATGCTCTCTGAGCTTGCTTATTTTCTTTCACTCGTTTCATAACGCCATCAGTGCTATGATGATAATAAACCCTCCCCCCTCCCTTCTAGCGCTGATGATGTTCCTTAGTTGGGTAGTGAAACATTGCAATAAAACAAGCAAGCTCAGAGAGCACTAAGGAGCCCTCACACGCCTTCTAATTCTGCAGTGGGCAATTGGACCCATCAATGACAGTTCCATCTCCTTAATGACAGTTTTTTGGTCTTTCTACCATTCCAGAACCGAGTTGATTTTCTTCAGCTCATGATGGACGTACAAGCTGCAGCCATCGCCTCTGGGGATTCAGAGAAAGGTAAAGTTACAGATCTTGCTTTTGAAAATATATATATATAAGGTTGCTTGGAGCATATTGAGGCACATGGATGAACTCAAGATAAGCATTAGCAAAAAATGCTAAGACCACGAGGTCATGGTCCTCACTGTTAGGAAGTTTCTCCTTAGTTCTAGGTTGCTTCTCTCCTTGATTAGGTTCCATCCATTGTTTCTTGTCCTGCCCTCAGGTGCTCTGGAGAATAACTTGGTCCCCTTCTCTTTGTGGCATCCCCTCAAATAATTGATGGATGATAAAACCTACATCACTCCTTTAAGTGACTATCGCCTTGGATTTTCAGCTTACCTGTACTTTAGGTCATCGCGATCCAGAAGGGACGCAACTTTAACTTCAGACCTCTTCCTTTAAGTTTTCTCGCTCTCCATGCCTGCCTCTTAGAACAGAGTGACCAGAAGGAGATCAAATGTTCCTATTTTAAATTAGTCACCATTCAAATATAGCCTTAAACTATAATTATGCTTGTCTATGGCTTATTGACAGCTTTAGGTTGTTTTCTGCAAAATTTAGTTAACGTTAGTTGAAGTGAGTTTGAAAGGAGAAAGCGAAGGGAAAGAGAGAAGAATCTAAAGACTCTGGAAGTTTAAGGTTGATTCATTTTAGATCTATTAGAATTAGAATAGAATAGAGCTGGAAGGGACCTTGGAGGTCTTCTCGTCCAGCCCACTGCTCAAGCAGGAGAACCTATACCATCTCAGATAAGTGACTGCCTAGTTTCTTCTTAAAAAACCCCAGTGATGGAGCGCCCACAACCTCTGGTGGCAAGCTGTTCCACTGGTTAATTGTCAGTTTGATCAGTTTCCAACCATTGCTTCTTGTCCTGCCTTCTGGTGCTTTGGAGAATAATTTGACCCCCTCTTCTTTGTGGCAGCCCCTCAAACGCTGGAAGACTGCTATTATGTCACCTCTCATTCTTTTTTTCTTTAGACTAGCCAGACCCAAATCCTGCAGTTGTTCTTCATGTGGTTTAGTCTCCAGGCCTTTGATCATCTTAGCTGCTCTTCTCTGAACTTTTTCCAAAGTCTCAACATCTTTTTTTGCAGTACGATGACCAAAATTGGTTGCAGTATTCCATTGGTCTCTCTCTGCTTTTCCTTTACTGTGCCAGAATTCAATAGCAATAGCATTTCGGCTTATCTACTACCCCATAATGGTTTATAGCGCTCTCTGGGTAGTTTACAATGTAGAAGAATTATTTGCATATTGCCCCCAACAATCTGGGTCCTCATTTTATTGATCTCAGAAGGACGGAAGGCTTAGTCAACCGGAAAAAACACCTCACCCCACAATGTGTTCATTTGATTAAACTAACATTTGGTATTTTAGTTTCCCCAGGCTGCAGCTGCAAATACAGCTGCTGATGTTCTTCATGTGATGAGACAGAGAAAGAAAGAGAGAGAGGGGGGGGGGGGGAGGGAGGGAGGGAGGGAGGGAGAGGGAGAGGGAGAGAGGGAGGGAGACAGGCAGAGAGAGAAAGAGACAGGCAGAGAGAAAAAGAGAGACAGAGACAGAGACAGAGAGAGACAGAGACAGAGAGAGAGAGAGAGAGAGAGAGAGAGAGGCAGAGAGGGAAAGAGAGAGAGAGACACACACACACACACAGAGAGAGAGAGAGAGACAGGCAGAGAGAGAGAGAGGCAGAGAGGGAAAGAGAGACAGACAGAGAGAGAGACAGACAGAGAGAGAGAGACAGAGAGAGAGAGAAAGAGACAGGCAGAGAGAGAGACACACACACAGAGAGAGAGAGAGAGAGGCAGAGAGAGACAGAGAGAGGGGGAGGGAGAGAGAGGGAGCTGTCTAAAGTTGTTGATCAAATCGGATCCCCTGGATAATTGGGTTACCCTGAAAGCCACAACAAATCAGTCTGAGATATTTGCTGTTGTGTAGGTGTGGTGTAAGAGTGAATGCAGTTTGGATGATCACAAACTTCTTCTTTCCTTTCTCGTCCAACAGCTTTAACAGACAATGAAATTTTGGCCCAGTCATTTTTTTTTATCTTTGGTGGCTATGAGACCACCGGTACGTCCCTCAGCTTCATGTCTTATTGTCTGGCCACACACCCCGACGTTCAAGAGAAATTGTACCAAGAGATCAATGACACTTTTCCCAATCAGGTAAGACTCCTTTTTGGGGTGCTCTCTTGGTTGAGGGTGGGTCATTTTAGGAGCTGTCAGGCACAAATAACCAGATCTACACATGCAGAGTTCAAGCTAACTACTTTATTATGTTCTGCCTATAGTACAGGAATCTCCCCGTCTAGTAGCCAGCTCCTGGGAATAATTAGATAAAGCTCCAAGGAACTGGAGTGGGATCAGCCCTAGTTCTTTTGTGGTTGCGCAGTGACTCCAGGCTAGTTTCTCGTTTGATCCCTCCTCCTTGTCAGGTTGGGTGCTTCCCAAGTATAGCAGATGAGTTCTTCCAGAAGAGCAAAACCAGAGTCTTATTCTGACAGGACAGGATTTCTTTTCCTTTTTGCAATTCTTACGTAACTGAAATGGGAATCTTAATTAGATGGGAGGTGGCCAGTTTTCCCAAATTTCTATTCCACAAGAAATAGAGAGGGGGGGAGGGGGTAGAAAGGTAGGTAGGTAGGTAGGTAGGTAGGTAGGTAGGTAGGTAGGTAGATAGATAGATAGATAGATAGATAGATAGATAGATAGATAGATAGATAGACAGACAGACACACACACATATCTATATCTATATAACTGTGTGTTTGTGTGATGAATGTATACACACACATATATATGCTCACACACACAATTACACATACACAATTACACACATACACACACACACAGAGAGAGAGAGAGAGAGAGAGAGAGAGAGAGAGAGAGAGAGAGAGAGAGAGAAAGATAGAAAGAAAGATATAGATAGATATACATACATACATAAAAGAAGAAACAGACATCATGATCTCTGGAATTTAAAATATATTATCCACTGGATAGTATATTTTAAGTTCCAAAGATCGTGATGTCTCTCTCTTCTTTTATAGCTACACCTGGAACTCGTATTTTTAGGATAGTTCGCAATATATGTATGTGTGTGTGTATGTTGTATTTATGTGTGTGTGTGTGTGTGTGTAATTGTGTGTGTGCGTATATACCTACATACATGCATACATGCATGTGTACATATGTACACAACCAACACAATGAACGTATCTATATGCAGGTCACTTCTTATATCCTAGAATGTCATATTACTTTATTCTGTCTTGTTTTCGCCTTTTGGGCAGACTCCTCCCACCTATGACGCACTCCATCAAATGGAATATCTCGATATGGTGGTGAATGAAGCTTTTCGCCTTTACCCTCCGGGGACACGGCTTGAAAGAATTTGCAAAAAGACAGTGGAAATCCATGGAGTGACCATCCCACAAGGGACTGTGGTTTTGATTCCCGCTTTTGTCCTACATCGGATCCCCGAATATTGGCCTGAGCCCGAAGAGTACAGACCTGAGAGGTATGTTGTGAGGAATTCTGTCCTTCTGAAGTCACACAGGACATTTTTTTATGATCCACCCCCATAAACTTTATGTGGAACTTAATTAACTCCATGGGAGAAAATGATGCTTAAATTGACTGTAGCAGCTGAGACAATGGCTTCGTTTAATGTCCCAGCAACTGAACAAAAAGCTGAAGGGCAGCTGGCATCAAGCCACACTGACAGGAGTAGAAGAGTAAAAGTACATGAAGGAAATTACATTTCATCTACCATCTTTTCATTTAGAAAAGATTCCCTCTTTGAACCGTGACGGGTGGGTCAAAATAGGAGAAATAGGCCTTGTTGACCTACATTGTAGCTGTCACTAATTGGATGCCGTAGTAGGCTCAAGGATTCGTGGGCATAACTCCCCGAGAAATCCAAATTAATTAAGCAGAAACTACTTCTAAATACTTCTCTTTCTTGTTCCTCCAGGAAGGCCTGGAGGAACATTGTCCATGGGGTCGCGATGGGTCGGACATGACTTCGCAACTAACAACAACATTGTTCCTCACCTGTAGACAGAATCTTGCCAAACTAAAGCAACTCCTTGCATCATTAAAAATATTCTTGTCAGAGGCAGAGAATCAGAACATACGTTAAGTTGCAGTTCAGAAGATTTATTGCTCCAGCCAAAAATCTAATCATCTAAAGTTCAACACTAAATTGGCACCAGATAAGAGTGAATGGGGGTTAGACCGTGGGAACATAAAAACTCTAGGTTAACGACCACCTCCCCAGCTATGCCCACTCTTCTCCTAAAATACTCTGAGAATCAATACAGAAGGGCCATCTTAATTCTCTTCCCGCCAACCAAACCATATAAATTTCAGTCTTTTGGTCCTCTGAAATGCAGCCCCTCCCTTCTGGGAATCCAGACTACATTCCACCACATCAGATCCACAATGATCTCTCTCCACAAACATTTATCTTTCTTCATTGGTCTCAGTCCAGTTTATCCAGTGGTGAAGGAGCCAGTTGCAGTTACAGTTACAGAACTGAGGTACAGACTATTGGGAATAGTAGCTTTACTCAACCGTGATTTTTTTTCTGATTTGCAAATAGGTTTAGTAAAGAGAACAAAGAGAGCCTAGACCCGTATGTGTTCCTCCCTTTCGGAGCGGGTCCCAGGAACTGCGTCGCTATGCGTTTCGCCCTCCTGGTGCTGAAAATGGGTCTGGTGGTTTCGCTGCAAAGATTTCGCTTCCAAACCTGCAAAGAAACACCGGTGAGTTTTACAACTTGGGTTGGTTCCTGCTCATCTGCTAAAGAGTTTACTCAACCGATTTCCCGTCTCACACTGTTCTGACCTAGGCTTCATGAGACAGTAAAAAGCACACAATTAGTCCCAAAAACCCTCTTTTTATTTCAACGGCTGTGAATTCCGTTCATTCACAGCCCGTACAAATAGTTTGTAAAGAGCCCAACAGAAGTCTCCCACAGTCCTTCGGGATAAGGCTGATAAGCACCCACCTTTATCTCCCTTGAAACGCTGCCAAGACCTAATTGGCAATTAATTTTGCAAGGCCAAACGGAGCACAGAGTCAAAACGGAGCTTCAGAATTTAAACCAACCAGCATGAACAAAGTTGCTTCCTGCAAAGGCTCATGTGCATTTGCTCCTCCTTTATGTCTTATGGGAGGGGCCAATCATCTCCAAGCCTTACTCCCGAGTCGCCCCTTTTGTCTTAACTGTTCTTGCCTTCTGGCAGCTCTGCACATGCGCGCACTGGGAACAGGCTCCCCCGTTCCTCTGCCTCACTGACATCAAATTCTGGAGGCTCCGGAGTCAGCACATAACTCCCAGATGGTCCTGGCCTCATCTTTGCCTCCAATGCAGAGCCCTCGTCCGAGCCTCCCCCAGACTCCAGGACTGGCCCATGTCCCTCCCCAGCCTCCTCACTGTCCGACTCTGCTGCTAGCTCCGCTGGTTGCCAGCGGATCACAACACACACATATTTCTTGTTCAAAGACACAAGGAGATGATGAACGTGAAAGCAAGATCTCTTTGCAAAGACAGGGTCATCTTATCAGGGTGAAAAGCCTAGTCCATCCCGTGTGTGTGTGTGTGATTCTCGAACACATAGTTTTGCTTCTACGTCTTAACTGAGAATAGAATCTTATTTGATGCTCACAGCAGAGTGAAGCCCCTAGTGAAGCGCCTTTGTCAATTGCAACACAGACAATGGTGGTGGTGGTGGGGAAGTATTTGAGTTGAACAAAATATAAGCGAGGCATTGTGCAGGCGTAGGAAAAGGCTGGTATGTAAAACATGGTTCTTGTTGTGGCCTGTCAGCAGCCAGCAGATCTGGCAGCAGATTCGGAGAGTGAGGAGGTTGGGGAGGAACATGGGCCAGTCCTGGAGTCTGGGGAAGGCTCTGTGTCAGAGGCAGAGAGAGGGACAGGGCCGTCTGACAGTTGTCAGCTGCCTTCGGAGTCGGACATCAGTGAGGCAGACGAACAGCTGGATCCTGTTCCCAGTGTGCAGATGCGCAGAGCTGCCAGGAGAAGGGAACAGCTAGGGAACAAGGGTCGACTAGGGAGTAAGGCCACAGGTGGACGATGAATGGCCCCTCCCAGAGGGAATAACAGGGGAGCAAAAAGGGAGTGGAGTTTGCAGGAGACAATTAGTTCATTCCTGCATTCTTGCCAAGTATTGCGGGCATCTGAAAGATATCGGCCGGGCCACTCTCCAAGCCTGATAAAGGTCGGTAATTGTGAGCGATCTTGAAAGACGGTGGGAGACGAAAGACTTTGCTGCAGAGGAATTCACTGTAAATTAAATAAAAGGGGTTTATCAGGACGAGGACTCGGCTGCTGGGGAAGCCTAGGTCAGAACAGTTCTTGGTAGTCACCTTGTTAGTGGAATCATCTCTGTTTAATTCCATGTCTCTGATGTTTTCTGTCTCCTTTTCTTTTGGTCAATGGGGAAGATCCCCTTGGAGCTGGAAGACAAAGGATTCCTCAGGACGAAGAAGCCCATCATGTTGAAGTTGGTGCCCAGAGTCGTAGTGAAACATGAGGATTAGACATTCTGGAGGCTGCAAAGAGGCAGTGGTGCCTTCCTTTCCTTCCTTCCTTCCTTCCTTCCTTCCTTCCTTCCTTCCTTCCTTCCTCCCTCCCTCCCTCCCTCCCTCCCTTCCCTTCCCTTCCCTTCCCTTCCCTTCCCTTCCCTTCCTTCTTCCCACTCTCCTTCCCTCCCTTCCTTTTCTTCCTCCCTCCCTCCCTCTCTCCCTCCTTCCCTTCCTTTCCTTCTTCCCACTCTCCCACTCTCCCTCCCTCCCTCCCTTTTCTTTCTTTCTTTCTTCCTCATTCCCTCCCTCCCTTTTCTTCCCTTCCTCTTTCCTACTCCTTCCTTCCTTCCTTCCTTCCTTCCTTCCTTCCTTCCTCTCTCCCCCTCCATCTTCCTTCCTTCCTTCCCTCCTTGCCTCCCTCCCAATTTTTCTTGGAATCCCTCCTGTCTTCACTTTTTAAAAAGAATATAGTAATAATAAACCTGTTTATTTAATAAACACCTCACGCCGTGCTCTTAAGACCCTCCTATTCCAGCAAGCCGGCCTGGCCTAATTTTCTCCCCTTTCTTTTTAATTTTTTAAACTGAAATTTTAATTTGCTTGAAATTATTGGGATTTTTAATTGTCTTGGGCTAAATCATTTAATTTGGTTTTAAATTGTTTCTAACCTTTGTATTTATGTATTTTATTCTGTGCCTGATCACCGCCCTGAGTCCTTCGGGAGTAGGGCAGTTTATAAATTTAATAAAACAAACTTCATTTTGAGTGACTCATGCCACTCAAAGCATCCAAGGAGCCGCATTGTGTACCAGCGCAGGTTTCTGAGTCCTCTCTAAGTTTCATTCTTCTTCTGCCAAAGGAAGCTCCTACATCATCTCCCTGCGGGCTGCCTCAGAGTCCCTTGACTAGAATGGTGATGAAATACATAAAAGAGGTTTTGTGAAGAGCTGCTGTACCTGGAGAGAGGAAAAGCACCTGTTGGTCACGAAAAGATTTCACAATAAAAACATACTAGCATCCTGTCTAAATACAACTTTTGAGTAGGGCAGTCATTACAAAGTATCAGGGGGGAAACCCCTGAGTTTTTCGGCAGCTTTAATCTCACCAGGAAATGTCAGATATTGGACTTTCTACCTGTGAAGTAGATGTCCTCCACCAAGCCATTTCTCAAGACCTGGAATAATGCTCGCTTAATACAAGGTGGCCTCATCCCATTACACAACGCAATTCTGGGTGTCGATCAGATGACATAATAAAGTTTAGGCCTGGAGGGAAAGATTTCTATTTTGGGAGAAAGATCTTGGCAAAGCGGTTGAAGAAGTCTTAAGATATGGCTAGGTTAGAAGACCCAAATATTACCTACTGTGCTAAGGTACCCTTAGAGAAGCGGTGGCTCAGTGGCCAAGACACTGAGCTTGTTGATCGAAAAGTCGGCAGTTCAGCAGTTCGAATCCCTCGCGCCGCGTAACGGGGTGAGCTCCCATTCCTTGTCCCGGCTTCTGCCAACCTAGCAGTTTGAAAGCAGGTAAAAAATGCAAGGAGAAAAATAGGGGCCACCTTTGGTGGGAAGGGAACAGCGTTCCGTGCACCTTTGGCGTTGAATCATGCCGGCCACATGACCACGGAGACGTCTTCGGACAGCGCTGGCTCTTCGGCTTTGAAATGGAGATGAGCACCACCCCCTAGAGTCGGGAACGACTAGCACATATGTGCAAGGGGAACCTTTACAAAATTTACCTTAGATAAAAGATACAATTTTAGATGCCTTCAAAACCAGCTGTGGGGGTTTTGCCCCACTCTTCAAAAAGAAGAATCTGCCCCACATCTGTTAATTCAGCAAAATCTGTGTCGGCAACCTTAATGAAGCCAAGCAGAAATAGTTAATCCATGGTGAGATTGTTGTCTCTGTGTCTTCTTTGGGTATCCAGAAAACCTCTGGATATGGTTTTTTAGGGGCTGAGAAAATCATCCTAGCAATAGATGACCTGGTAGAGGGTGTTTGCAGTAGATGGCGCTTTGCTCTCCATGTCATTACAAAACCTCCCAGCTGTAGCTGCCAGGATCCAGGGGTGAAATCCAGCAGGTTCTGACAGGTTCTGCAGAACCGGTAGCAGAAATTTTGAGCAGTTTGGAGAACCAGCAAATACCACCTCTGGCTGGCCCCAGAGTGGGGTGGGAATGGGAATTTTGCAGTATCCTTCCCCTGGAGTAGGGCGGGAATTGAGATTTTTGCAGTATCCTTCCCTTGCCACACCCACCAAGCCACGCCCACAGAACCAGTAGTAAAAAAAAATGGATTTCACCATTTCAAATTTCATCATATCTTAAAGACCATTCAAATGAAAGATATATATTGGAATGGAGAAGATGGATCGATTACATACAGAAGAAGTATCCGAATAAGAAGATTCATATAGCATATGAATGAACTAACTTTGAGTAGTTTATGTTTGTTTTTTGAATTATAAGGAGTTAAGGATCTAGGGAGAATATGAAATGTAACAATTTGTTAGCATATTCTAGCTTTTGATTTTTGAATGCTATACCCTGTGCTTGTTCTGGGAAGTCTAGGGAGGGGGGTGGGGGGGAAGGAGGGAAAGGGGGGGGTTGGAAAGGGGAGGGAGGGGTTGAGGGGGGAAGGGTGGGGGGGTGAAAATGTTTGTACTTTCTATAAAACTTTTCAATAAAAAAAAATGGATTTCACCACTGCCAGACTCTAACCTGGATTTAAAGATGAATTTCACTTGCTAATTGAAGAGCTGGAGAAAAATTAGTTTTTAATAAAATCTGGGACTGAGACTCAAAGAAACATTTCTTCAGTGCTTTTTCCCCGTCTACGAAAAGTCCTGCATATTTAAACCACTCCAGTTATATTGGAAAGTAGGAGCGTATATATGTACTTTCTTATTTAAAAGACAACTATTATTACCCAAAGCTATTTTATCTGGCACCTGTCATAGCTCTTGCATGCACAGAAAAGATTACATGGTAATAAAAAAAGCTGATTTATCTGATAGAAAAGAAAGAGAGACAGAGAGAGAAAGAGAAAGAGAGAAAGAGAAAGGGAGGGAGGGAGGGAGGTTTTTTCGTTGGACCGTTCGCATCTCACAAGAAACTCCAGCTGCCTTTTGAAAAAGCACCTCTGGATCTTCCTAGGAATCAGTTACTACTCAATACAACTTTGACCATCACTTTCGGATAGGTAATCAGGATAACTCCAGATAGTTGGGGCACCCATTTGCTTTTCTAATAATAATCAAAGATGAAGTTAGGACATGGTGTTAGCTGGATTCAGGTCTTACCTCCTTCCATGGTGAACATAGGAGATAAAATCCTGCAACTATTCTACATCTGGTCATCTTTGGCCACGATCATTGGCATGTCCAGCTCTCCAGTCAAACTAAAGCTCTAAGGCACCCACCATATTGGTGAAATAATTAATTTAGAATAACAGAGTTGGAAGGGACTTTGGAGGTCTTCTAGTCCAACCCCCTGCTTAGGCAGGAAACCCTATACCACTTCAGACGAATGGTTATCCAACCTCTTCTTTAAAACTTCCAGTGTTGGAGCTTTCACAACTTCTGGAGGCAAGTTGTTCCACTGGTTAATTGTTCTCACTGTCAGGAAATTTCTTCTTAGTTCTAAGTTGCTTCTCTCCTTGATGAGTTTCCACCCATCACTTCTTGTCCTGCCTTCTGGTGCTTTGGAGAATAGCAGCAGTGGGGAAGGTACAAAAGAAGGAGACAGGAAGGCAAGGGAGGAGAAAAGGAGAAAGAGAAAGAAGGAGAAGGAATGATCGTGGTGGTGGAGGAGGAAAAGGAGATTGAATGGTGATACAGGAGAAGAATGATGGTGGAGAAGGAGACAGGAAGGTAAGAGAAGAGGAGGAGAAAGAGAAAGAAGCAAAAGGAGAAGGAATGATGGTGGAGGAGAAGGAGACTGCCCTGAGTCCTTCGGGAGTAGGGCGGTATACAAATTTAATAAAATGAAAATGAAATGAAAATGAAATGGTGATGGAGGAGAAGAATGATGGTGGAGGAGAAGGAGACAGGAAGGAAAGAGAGGAGAGAAGGAGAAAGAGAAAGAGAAAGAAGGAGAAGGAATGATGCAGGAGGAGGAGGAGGAGGAGGAGGAGATTGAATGGTGATGGAGGAGAAGGAGACAGGAAGGAAAGAGAGGAGAGATGGAGAAAGAGAAAGAGAAAGAAGGAGAAGGAATGATGCAGGAGGAGGAGGAGGAGGAGGAGGAGAAGAGATTGAATGGTGATGGAGGAGAAGAATGATGGTGGAGGAGAAGGAGACAGGAAGGAAAGAGGAGAGAAGGAGAAAGAGAAAGAAGGAGAAGGAATGGTGCAGGCGGAGGAGGAGAAGGAGAAGGAGATTGAATGGTGATGGAGGTGAAGAATAATGGTGGAGGAGGAGGAGGAGACAAGAAGGGAAGAAAGGAGGAGAAAGATAAAGAAGCCAAAGGAGAAGGAATGATGGTGGAGGAGAAGGAGACAGGAAAGGAAGCGAGGGGGAGAAGGAGAAAGAGAAAGAAGGAGACGGAGAAGAAGGAGGAGAGGAGCAACCCTCTCCATCTGTTAGGACTACCTAGTCCTGAGCTGGCCAGGCATTCCAGGGCTTGTAGTGTTAAAGGGCAGTAACCCCAGGAGGCCGTCCCCAGGAGGAGCCCTCTCCTTTCCTCTCCGAGGGGCCGCTACAAAACCCCCGGGGACTTCCAGCCACGGCTCAGAAGTTGCCAAGGTCGCCAGAGGCTCTGCAGAAGCGCTGGCCATGGGAGACCCGGTCCTTGGCTGGGCGCTGGAAACGTGGGCACTTGTCCTGCTGCTCCTGGGCCTGCTGATGCTGTAGGTGGGGGGGGGGGGCGGGGGGAGAGCAAAAGGGGGGAAAACCCTCCCCAGAGTTGCAGGGCAGGGGCAACAGGCTGGGGCGTAAAAGCAGAATTTCCAGCCGGTTATTTGATTTTAGTTCTGTTAAGTTGTGATTTCATTTGATTTGATTTTAGGGGTTGTTGTTTTTTTTGTTTGTTTTTTCCTGTTAAAACTTTTCTTCTTTTATCTCCTCTCCCGTTCTCTCTTCCCCTTTTCCCTCTTCTCTTCTTCTTCTCACCTCTCCTCACTTCTTCTTTTATTCTCCTCTTCTCTCCTTTCTTCTCCCCTCCCCTTCCCTGCTTTGCTCTCCTTTCTCCTTCTTTCTAATCTAATCCCCTGCTTAGGCAGGAAGCCTTATACCATTTCAGACAAGTGGTTGTCCAACCTCTTCTTCAAAACTTCCAGTGTTGGAGCATTTACAACTTCTGGTGGCAAGTTGTTCCACTGGTTAAGTGTCCTTACTGATAGGAAGTTTCTTCTTAATTCCAGGTTGCTTCTCTCCTTGATGAGTTTCCACCCATTGCTTCTTGTCCTGCCTGATTATCCTGCTGATATTCTTTTGTTTTGTTTTGTTTTCCAGTTATGGGATCTGGCCGTATAATTTTTTTAAGAAGTTGGGAGTTCCTGGGCCAAGACCCCTGCCTTTTATCGGAACTTTCCTTGAATATCAGAATGTGAGTGTGTTGTACTAGTAGCTTGTAGACCAACTCAATGACTTTGGGTGAAAAAGGGGTCCTTCTTTCTTTTCTTTTCTTTTTTTAAATTTTTTTTAATTAAACTTCTTTTAAAAAACAACAAGAAAGCTTTAACCATTTTTCTTTTTTCAACAGTTTGGCATCAGTAAAAAAATGTCTTACTCATACACTTTTCTCCCTTATTCTAATGTATCTTTTGTACATATATTTCTAATATTAATTTATTTATTTACATATACATATAAATACCCATGTACACAATTTCATTTCTACAGTTTTTGTTTCCTCATATTTGTTATTGTACTTCTACTCCTATTTCAACCATTATTTAATTTTTCCTTGTCTTTTATCTCTCTCCTCCAGCTATTCATACCTTTTCTCCCACACTACGTAATATTCTGTTTCCTCTTTTTTCTTGTATCTCCTTTGTAAGTTTATCCATTTCCGCACATTCCAAAATTTTTCTGATCAAATTATCTTCGGTTGGTATATTATTGTTTTTCCAACTCTGAGCATAGATTATTCTTGCTGCTGTAATAATATGAATAATTAAATATTGTATTTTTTTTTTCATATGACCCTGGGAGTATTCCTAGTAAAAATGTTTCTGGCCTCGTCTCTATATATTGTTTGGTTATTTCTTCTAATTGTGATCTAATTTTATTCCAATATTTATTTGTTTGTTTGTTTGTTTGTTTGTTTGTTTGTTTTATTGAATTTCTATACCGCCCTTCTCCCGAAGGACTCAGGGCGGTGTACAGCCAAAAATAAAACCATGACAATATAAAAATTAAAAGCAATTTAAAACAATTAAACAAATTGGCCAAAAAACTCTAATAAAACAACCCATTAAAATAGTAAAATGTTATTATTATTTAGGCCAGCCCTGCTTGTTGGAATAATAATGTTTTTAGGGCACGACGAAAGGTACGAATATTGGATCACCACCGGTGATAATATGTTCCCTTTTGCTGTTTGCATTTCTAGCACATTGGTGAAGTATTGGGAACATCTTTGCCAATCTGGCTGGTGCCAAGTGCCACTTGTAAAACATTGTGTACATGTTTCCTTTGTAGGATACAGACATTGTCAGTTTATAATTTTTGTTCCATAATTTCTCCCATTTGTCCAATTCGATGTTATATCTGAAATTTTTCAGCCAAATTATCATATTTTCCTTAACTACCTCCTCTTCCAATTTGTACCTTAATAGATAGTTATAATTTTTTTTTATCAATTTATTTTCTGAGCCTTGGAGGATTTTATCTAATTCATGTACTTCTCTTTGGAATCCATTTTGTATCAATCTGTCTTCTATCTAGATTTTATTTGCATGTAAGGCCACCAATCAATGTCTGTACCCTGTTCTTTTAATTCCTGCCTTGTTTTCAATTCCCCTTGACTATTTAACAGATCTTTATATCTTTTCATTTTGTCAATGTCTAATGCATTTGAATAAATTTGTGCCTCCATTCTGGAATTTTATTATAGTGATTCTTTTTTTGTCCCTTGCCATGTTTGTAGTAGTGCATCTCTGATTAAATGTCCTTGAAAATAATTATGCTGTCTATTTTTTCCCTCCCATAAAAAGGCATGCCACCCTCTCTGTAAATCATTTCCCTCTAATGTTAAAATTCTTTTGTTTCGTAATTCCATCCAGTCCTTGATCCATATAAGAGATGTTGCTTTGTAGTAAATTTCCCAATCTGGGAGTCCAAATACTCCTATTTCTCTACTATCTTGCAGTGACTGTATTGACTCTATTGAGTCTCAATAGAGACTCAACATGCATGGATTGAAGCATTTTTAATGGCCCCTTATACTCTTCCAGTCTTGGATGGAGAAAGGATTACATTGCCAAGTTTTCGCGCATCTCCTTCTTTAATTCCACAGGGTGTTTTCAACTTCGACCAAAGATGCTTTGAGAAATATGGCAAGATCTGGGGGTAAGTCACCTGTCGGAATGTCCCCTCCAGAAGGACTTCACAGTTCACCCCGTGATTCTCTAAGAACTGCATTATTTAATTTGATTTTCATCACCGGGGAGAGTTGTAGGCTGGATAGCCTCTTGCCATTCCTGTGAGCCCCGTCCCTAGTTCCTCTCCTCCTCAATTCCTTAAGGGGTAATCAATTGTGCAGAATCACAGCTGCAACATACGCACCGCTTTGGATACCAATAAAGGAGAATATCTGTAGCTCGGGGTTGACATGAGGGGTCCTTGGTGCCCTCTGAGCTTGGCTGTTTTCTTGCAGAAGTTTCATGACCCAGCTAGATAACATCATCAGTGCTAGAAGGGAGTTGTGTTTGTGGAGAGGAGGAGGAGGACTGTGGGGTCCTTGGTGCTCTCTGAGCTTGCTTGTTTTCTTGCAGGCATTTCATGACCCAACTAGGTAACATCATCAGTGCTAGAAGGGAGTTGGGTTTGTGGAGGTGGAGGTGGAGGTGGAGGAGAAGGGAGGAGGAGGAGGAGGAGGAGGAGGAGGAGGAGGAGGAGGAGGAGGAGGAGGAGGAGGAGGAGAAGAAGAAGAAGAAGAAGAAGAAGAAGAAGAAGAAGAAGAAGAAGAAGAAGAAGAAGAAGAAGAAAAAAAAAACAAGAAAACAAGCAAGCTCAGAGAGCACCAAGGACCCTTCACTTCAACCCTGAGCTACAGATATTCTCCTTTATTGGTATCCAGAGGGATGTGTATGTTGCAGCTGGGAATGATGATGTTACTCACACATCCCTTTTGAGTCGAGAACCAAACCTTAGGACCATGTTCTCTGCTTGGCCAATTGTTCAACTGGAAAATAGGAAGCCTTGATCCTGTCTTCTTATAAAGATAATAGTCTACATTTCAAAACATCTTTTTTTTATTTTGACAATTAGAATATTTGATGGCCGGCAACCTGTGATGGCCATTTTGGATTCCGCCCTCATTAAAACCATCCTGGTCAAAGAATTCTATACTTATTTCCAGAATCACCGGGTAGGTATCCTAACTTGAGGTTGTGAGAACTTCACTGAGGCTGAGAAATAGAAGTCCTGCAAGGGAATTTAGAAGAGCAGGTCTAGTATTGTGGTTTAGATGTTGGGCTGGCCCTGGGGAGACCTGGGTCCAAGGTCTCCCTCAATCCTGCAAACCTCCCAGGTGACTTTGGGACAATCACTCTTTCTCAACTGAAACTCACATAGCTGTTGTGAAAGAAATGGGAGATGGAATGATATATATATAAATATATCATCCCGAATTCCAGAATGGTAGTAGATATCCGTCTATCCATCTGTCTATCAGATGGAAGACAGACAGACATGATAGAGAAGATGAGACAAACGATGATAGATAGAATGATAGATAGATAGAATGATAGATAGATAGATGATAGATAGATGATGGATAGATAGATGATGGATAGATAGATAGATAGATAGATAGATAGATAGATAGATAGATGTAGGTAGGTAGGTAGGTAGAGATAGAGGTAGGTAGGTAGAGATAGAGGTAGGTAGGTAGGTAGGTAGGTAGGTAGGTAGGTAGGTAGGTAGATAAATGTAGGTAGGTAGGTAGGTAGAGAGATAGGTAGGCAGACAGGCAGACAGACAGACAGATAGATAGAATAGATACTTAGTTAAGAAAACAACAAATTGAAAAGAAAGGACGGAGAAGAAGTACATGAGAGATTTCTGTTTTTATTTTCTTGATATTTCACCTTATTCAGGACTTTGGTCTGAATGGAAATCTGGACACAATCCTGACTATGGTTGTCGATGAACAGTGGAAGAAGATTCGCAACGCCGTGTCTCCCACTTTCACCAGCGGGAGGCTGAAGGAGGTAAGAGATGAAGGTTGGAGGACTTTGGGACTTCTCAAGGATTCTTGCGTTGTCTGAAGAAAGCCCAGAAAGCTGCCCTTAAGCATTGTCAGCGGTTGATTTGAAGCCTTAGTTTATTTATTTATTTATTTATTTATTTATTTTATTTATTTATTTGTCAAGCATATATAAAAGTATAAACATAATTTGAATACATGAAAAGAGGAAGAGTAAAAAGGAATATTAGGACAGGGACAGAAGTCATGCTGGTGCCCTTATGCATGCCCCTTACAGACCTCTTAGGAATGGGGTGAGGTCAACAGTAGACAGTTTAAGGTTAAAGTTTTGGGGGTTTGGGGAAGAAACTACAGAGTCAGGTAGTGCATTCCAGGCATTGACCACTCTGTTGCTGAAGTCGTATTTTCTGCAATCGAGTTTGGAACGGTTTACCTTGAGTTTGTATCTATTATTTGCCCGTGTATTGTTGTGGTTGAAGCCGAAGTAGTCGTTGACAGGAAGGACATTGTGGTAGATAATTTTATGTACTACACTTAGGTCAGACCGAAGTCGGCATAGTTCGAAGTTGTCTGAGCTCAAAATTTGAAGTCTGGTGGCATAGAGTATTTTATTGCGGGTAGAGGAATGGAGGACTCTTCTCGTAAAATATCTCTGGACTCTCTCGATTGTATTTATGTCTGATATGCAGTGCGGGTTCCAGATAGATGAGCTGTATTCGAGAATTGGTTAGCAAATTTTTTGTATGCTCTAGTTAGTAGTACAATATTACCAGAGAAGAAGCTACGCAAGATTAGGTTAACAACTCTTAATGCCTTTTTGGCAATGTTGTTACAGTGGGCTTTGGCACTTAGATCTTTAGAAATGAGTACTTCAAGGTCCTTGACAGAGTGAGAGCCATCTACAAGGTCATGTCCATCTAATTTGTATTTTATGTTTTAATATTTTTTTGCCAATTTATTTATTTATTTATTTATTTATTGGTTCGATTTATATGCCACCCTTCTCTGGAGACTCAGGGCAGCTTACAATGCGTTAAGCAATAGCCTTCATACTTTTGTATATACCTGCTTAGTAGGGCTTTCGGGCCCCCCTAAGCGGTGTTCTTTTTTATACAAAGTCATCTTATTGCCCCCACAATCCGGGTCCTCATTTTAGCTACTTCGAAAAGATGGAAGCTTGAGTCAACTTTGAGCCTGGTGAGATTCGAACTCGCAGTAATTGCAGGCAGCTGGTGCTACTTAACAGCACTTCAGTCTGCTGCGCCACCAAGGCTGGTGCAATGTGCAAGATAGAGCATTTGTTGGTTGAGATTTGAGGTTGCCACTTGTTTGACCAATCTGACACATAGTCAAGGTCTTTTTGAAGGGTAGTTACATTGTTGGTGGTGTTGAATAGTTTAATATCATCAGCGAAGTGAACACATTTGCTTTTAATGTGATCGCAAAGGTCATTTATGTAAAGTATGAAGAATGTTGGACCTAAGACACTGCCTTGGGGAACATCGCTATTAACATGTACAGGATTTGATAGAGCGCTTCCTATTTTGACTACTTGTTGTCTGTTTGACAGGAAAGCAGCTATCCATTCATGTAGGAGTCCAGAAACGCCATAGGATTTTAGTTTTAGAAGTAATTTGTCATATACCACTGAATTAAAAGCTTTACAGAAGTCTGCATCTATTGCTTTGCCCTAATCGAGATGTGTAGTCCGTATGTTTTTGCAATGTACAGGAGATTACAGGATAATTCTTTTCTGAAATCAAATTGTTTGTTGGACAGTAGGTTGTTTTTCTCTAGGTGGAAGGTAATAGATTGGTTAATGATTGATTCCATGACTTTGCAGGTGATCCAACATAAAGAGATTGGTCTGTAATTTTCAACTAGGCTAGGATCTCCCTTTTTGAAGATAGGGATGACCTTGGCTTGTGACCATTGGTAGGGCAAGAAGCTGGTACTGTAAATTTTTTCAAAAATTAGCATAGGAGAAGCCTCCATAACTAGATCAAGGAAGCTTCATTTGATTTAAACTGTTTAGTAGGCTTGTTTATCCCATTAGAGAAGTCTGTGAAATCCCTGTGTCCTAAAAGGAAAGAGTATATCTCCAAGAATCATATCAATCTTATTCTGGATTTCCTAACTAAGTTTTCTGGAGCCTTGCCCAAACCCTGTTAAGTCCCGTGCATTTTCCTTGATGAAATCTGAATGCAAATTTAAACACACCCATTAATTCCCTTCAACTATTAAGATAGACAGTATCTTTTCGAAAAGCTTCTTCTTCATTACTGATTTTTGTCCTCCTAACTTTCTAAGAAATTCCAGCCCTCCTTGGAGTAGGTATATGAAACCTTTGGCTAAATTACTCCACCTTTCTTATATCAAAGTAAGGTTGACACTTCTGGACACACTGGGATTCCAACTCTCAAAATGTCCGATTATCATGGCAAGAGAACATCAGATGGGAAAAGGTTTTCACGAGTGCTATTTTATTTCAGAGACAATTAATTCAGTTACAATTAATTATTTCCAGAATTGGGAAAGGAAAACCTGGTTAGCGTAGGTTTTCTTCCAGCTTTGGAATGATGGAGCTTTGCAAGTTCTCTCTATGAAGATGAGCTGCTCATCTTCATAAATCTTAGCTGAATTTTATAAGGAGCCAACATTTGTGTGTTGTTATGATCCATGAGCCTCAATGAATGGGATCTAGTTTAATATCTTGACGTGCTCAGTGCTTAAAACAAACGAAGAAACAGCTATCAAGTCCGCAAGTTGTGAAATTTAAGATTGTAATAAGAGGTACATTTTAAATAAGTTTGAGAAATTTCACACAGAAGCAAATAACCCAGGTTGAAGTAGTGGTTTGAAAATGGCTGAGCTGACTTGTTGCTTTCATTCTATAAAGTGTCTTCAGCATCTGGTCCATTGATCTTCCTTTCAGATGATGCCTATCATCAACCATTATAATGAAATCTTGGAGAAGAACATTCAGAAGACAGTGAAGAAGGATGAAACCATAGATATGAAGCTGTAAGTAATATCTGTGAGGTTGGCTAGGGAGCATCCCTTTGCTAACAGAAATTTATCGAGCAGGAATTTGTAATCCAAACGTATAAAAGTGGATTCACATTTTCCATAATGTGTGGAATCCCTTATGCAATTGTTAAGGATTCCTTGAGATCTTCTGTTGAATGTATCATGACGTGGCTTCTAATGGTTGAACCTCCACGATATGCTTCTCCTTCATCCCTCCAGAATCTTTTCAGCCTACAGCTTGGATGTGGTAACCAGCATCTCATTCAGTGTCAACATTGATTCCCTCAACCATCCCGACGATCCGGTTGTTGTGCACATGAAGAAGTTCCTCAGATTTAGCTTCCTCAGCCCTGTTTTAATCTTGGCTGGTAAGATGTCTTTGTAGGCCGCAAAGGCTGGCCTTCACGCTTGACATTTTTAGGCCACATAGGCCACCCTTCGTGCTTGACATTTTCATGGAGGACATAATTGTGTGTCGCTCACCTCATCGTCAGAAAATTTTTTTTGCACTTTTTACTACCAGTTCGGCGAACCAGTAGCCTTTTTTACTACCTGTTCGGGCGAACCGGACCAAACCAGGAGCATTTCACCCCTGGTTTTAGGCTGCCTCAATCATGATTGTTACCTTCTCATGTAACTACAATTTTGCTAGAATCTCTTACCTCAACAAAGCTCATGGAGACCTCCTATGGGTTTTTCTTGTCGCTGTGTTGCAGCTTGGTTGTGTTTATGTAAATGATCTGTTTGGTTTTCTCCCCACCTCACACCTCCCCCCAGTCCTTTTCCCATTCCTTCTCCCAGTTCTGGATAAACTCAACTTGACCATATTCCCCAAGTCTTCCGTAGACTTCTTCCTCGAGATCTTCAAAAAGATCAAAGAGGATCGACAAAAGAAGAACCGCACGGTCAGTCTGGGCTTTTTGTCTCATGCTTGCTCTTCTTCCGTGGCCCTCGGGAGCTGGGTTTTTGTGCTCTCGGTGTGTATTTGTGCGTTCCAAGCAGGTTTCAGAACTTCCACTTGCGTTTCAAACAGATTCTGATAAAGGAGAATAAAGGGAGTGGGATTTGTGGAGTGATGATGATGATGATCAGGAGGAGGAGGAGGAGGAAGAAAAACTGTGGGGTCGTTGATGCTCTCTGAGCTTGCTTATTTTCTTTCACTCGTTTCATAACACCATCAGTGCTATGATGATAACAAACCCTCCCCCTTCCCTTCTAGCGCTGATGATGTTCCTTAGTTGGGTAGTGAAACATTGCAAAAAAACAAGCAAGCTCAGAGAGCACTAAGGAGCCCTCACACGCCTTCTAATTCTGCAGTGGGCAATTGGACCCATCAATGACAGTTCCATCTCCTTAATGACAGTTTTTCGGTCTTTCTACCATTCCAGAACCGAGTTGATTTTCTTCAGCTCATGATGGACGCACAAGCTGCAGCCATCACCTCTGAGGATTCAGAGAAAGGTAAAGTTACAGATCTTGCTTTTGAAATTATATATATATATATATATATAAGGCAGGTTCTCTGGGCATGGCTTGGTGGGCATGGTGTGGCTTGGTGGGCATGGCAGGGGAAGGATACTGCAAAATCTCCATTCCCACCCATTCCAGGGGAAAGATACTGCAAAACCCCCTTTCCCACCCCATTCTGGAACCAGCCAGAGGTGGTGTTTGGTGGCTCTCCGAACTACTCAAAATTTCCACTACCGGTTCTCCAAACTACTCAAAATTTCTACTACCAGTTCTCTGAACTACTCAAAATTTCCGCTACCAGTTCTCCAAACTACTCAAAATTTCCACTACCAGTTCTACGAACTACTCAAAATTTCCACTACCGGTTCTCCGAACTACTCAAAATTTCCACTACCAGTTCTCCAGAACTTGTGAGAACCTGCTGGATTTCACCCCTGATATAAGATTGCTTAGGGCATATTGATGCACATGGATGAACTCAAGATAAAACATTAGCAAATGATGCTAAGACCATGGGGCACTGGAAGAGAGGATGAATGAAATATGCAGGTAATCCTTGATTTACAACAGTTGGCTTAATGACTGCTCAAAGTTACAGCGTCACTGAAAAAAGTGACTTTTAACCATTTTTCACACTTAACGACCATTGGCAGTATCTCTCAGACATGTGGCTGTCCAGTCTTTTCTTAGAAACCTCCAGTGATGGTGTGCCCACAATTTCTGGAGGCAAGCTGTTCCACTGGTTAATTGTCCTCACTGCCGTTCTTCATATGTTTTAGTCTCCAGGCCTTTGATCATCTTAGCTGCTCTTCTCTGAACTTTATCTATAGTCTCAACATATTTTTTGCAGTATGGTATGCAAAATTGGTTGCAGTATTCCATTGGTCTCTCTCTGCTTTTCTTTTACTGTGCCAATATTCAATAGCAATAGCATTTCGGCTTATCTTCTGCCCCATAATGGTTTTGTTTTGACCTAGGCTTCCTTAGAAAGTAAACAGCCCAAACTTAGTCCCGGCAAACCTCTTTAATTCAAATGGCTGTGAATTATTGTCATTCCCAGTCCGAAAGGCTTCTCAAACAGTCTATCAGGGGAGTGTTTACAAACACCCACCTTATCTCCCTTGGAATGGTGCCAGAGAACTAATTGCCAAATGCAGGGCAAGGCCAAACTTAGCACAGAGTCAAACAGAGCTTTTCTAGAGCTTTTACCAACCAGATGAACTAATTGCTTCCTGCAAAAGCTCACTTCTCTTTTATGTCTTATGGGAGGGGCCAATCATTTCCAAGCCTTACTCCCAAGTCGACCCTGTTTTCTTAATTGCTCCTGTCGTCTGGCAGCTCTGTGCATGCACACACTGGGAACAGGCTCCCTCTGTTCCTCTGCCTCGCTGATGTCAGACTCCGGAGACTCCGGAGGCAGCAAAGAACTACCAGATGGCCTTGGCCTCCCTCTCTGTCTCCAACTCAGAGCCCTCGTCCGAGCCTTCCCCAGACTCCAGGACTGACCCACGTTCCTCCCCAACCTCCTCACTGTCCGACTCTGCTGCCAGCTCTACTGGCTGCTGGCAGGCCGCAACAGGTTTATAGCACTCTGTGGGTAGTTTACAACGTAGAAGAATTATTTGCATATTGCCCCCAGCAATCTGGGTACTCATTTTATTGATCTCAGAAGGACGGAAGGCTTAGTCAATGGGAAAAACCACCCCACCCCACAATGTGTTCATTTGATCAAACTAACATTTGGTATTTTAGTTTTCCCAGCCTATAGCTGAAAATACAGCTGCTGATGTTCTTCGTGTGATGAGACAGAGAGAGACAAAAACAGAGAAACAGAGAGACAGAGAGAGAGGAGAGAGAGAGAGAGAGAAAGAGAGAAAGAGACAGACAGGCAGACAGACAGAGAAAAAGAAAGACAGAAAGAGGGGGAGGGGGAGGGAGAAGGAGGGAGTTGTCTAAAGTTGTTGATCAAATCAGATCCCCTGGATAATTGGGTTACCCTGAAAGCCACAAGTCAATCTGAGATATTTTCTGTTGTGTAGGTGTGGTGCAAGCTTCTTCTGTGCTTTCCTTTCTCATCCGACAGCTTTAACAGACAAAGAGATTTTTGCCCAGTCACTGTTTTTTATTTTTGGTGGCTATAACCTCATCGGTACCTCCCTCACCTTCATGTCTTATTGTCTGGCCATCCACCCCGACGTTCAAGAGAAATTGTATGAAGAGATCAATGACACTTTTCCCAATCAGGTAAGATTCTTTTTGGGGGGGCTCTCTTGATTGAGGCTGGATGATTTTAGGAGCTATCAGGCATGAACAACCAGACTTACATATGCAGAGTTCAAGCTAACTACTTTATTATGTTCTGCCTATAGTACAGGAATCTCCCCGTCTAGCAGTCAGCTCCTGGGAATAATTAGATAAAGCTCCATGGAACTGAATTGGGATCAGCCCTAGTTCTTTTGTGGTTGCGCAGTGACTCCAGGCTAGTTCCTCGTTTGATCCCTCCTCCTTGTCAGGTTAGGTGCTTCCCAGGTATAGCAGATATGTTCTTCCAGAAGAGCAAAGATTACACAAACGTATCTATATGCAGATCACTTCTTATATACTAGAATGCCATATTACTTTATTTTGTCTTGTTTTCGCCTTTTGTGCAGACTCCTCCCACCTATGACGCAATCCATCAAATGGAATATCTAGATATGGTGGTGAATGAAACTTTTCGCTTTTATAGTCCGGGGACACGAATTGACAGAATTTGCAAAAAGACAGTGAAAATCCATGGAGTGACCATCCCAGAAGGGACTGTGGTTATGATTCCCACTTATGTCCTACATCGGATCCCTGAATATTGGCCTGAGCCCGAAGAGTACAGACCTGAGAGGTATGTTGTCAGGAACACCGTCCTTCTGAAACCAAGTTAATAAGAGACACAGCACCATGAGGACATCAGGGAGCAAAGTGTCGATTGTAAATTCTCAAATGAGATGCGGATCATTCTTTGACATCTACAAAGTCATACAGGGCATTTTTTTTATGATCCACCTCCATAAACTGTGCGTGGAACTTAATTAACTCCATGGGAGAAAATGATGCTTAAACTGACTGTAGCAGCTGAGACAATGGCTTCGTTTAATGTCCCAGCAACTGAACAAAAAGCTGTAGGGCAGCTGGCATCAAGCCACACTGATAGGAGTAGAAGAGTAAAAATACATGAAGGAAATTACATTTCATCTACCATCTTTTCATTTAGAAAAGATTCCCTCCTTGAACCATGACGGGTGGGTCAAAATAGGAGAAATAGGCCTTGTTGACCTACATTGTAGCTGTCACTAATTGGATGCCATAGTAGGCTCAAGGATTCTTGGGCATAACTCCTTGAGAAATCCAAATTAATTAAGCAGAAAGTACTTCTAAATACTTCTCTTTCTTGTTCCTCATGAGCTTAAATGGACTCCAGGGGATGGTAGAGGACAGGAAGGCCTGGAGGAACGTTGTCCATGGGGTCGCAATGGGTTGGACACGACTTCGCAACTAACAACAACATTGTTCCTTATCTGTAGACAGAATCTTGCCAAACTAAAGCAACTCTTTGCATCATTAAAAATATACTTGTCAGAGGCAGAGAATCAGAACATACGTTAAGTTGCAGTTCAGAAGATTTATTGCCCCAGCCAAAAATCTAATCAACTAAAGTTCAGCACTAAATTGGCACCAGATAAGGGTGAATGGGGGTTGAGGGGTCGAAGGTAGACTGTGGGAACATAAAAACTCTAGGTTAATGACCACCTCCCCAGCTATGCCCACTCTTCTCCTAAAATACTCTGAGAATCGATTCAGAAGGGCCGCCTTAATTCTCTTCCCGCCAACCAAACCATATAAATTTCAGTCTTTTGGTCCTCTGAAATGCAGCCCCTCCCTCCAGACTACATTCCACCACATCAGATCCACAATGATCTCTCTCCGCAAACATTTATCTTTCTTCATTGGTCTCAGACCAGTTTATCCAATGGTGAAGGAGCCAAGGGGTGTCTTAATTACAGAACTGAGGTACAGATTATTGGGAATAGTAGCTTTACTCAACCGTGATTCTTTTCCGATTTGCAAACAGGTTTAGTAAAGAAAACAAAGAGAGCCTAGACCTGTATGTGTTCCTCCCTTTCGGAGCGGGTCCCAGGAACTGCGTCGCTATGCGTTTCGCCCTCCTGGTGCTGAAAATGGGTCTGGTGGTTTCGCTGCAAAGATTTCGCTTTCAAACCTGCAAAGAAACACCGGTGAGTTTTACAAGTTGGGGTGCCGGTCATCTGCTAAAGAGTTTACTCAACCAATTTCCCATCTCACACATATGTGTTGTTCAAAGACACAAGGGGGTGATGAACGCATGAAAGCAAGATATCTTTGGAAAGACAGGGTCATCTTATCAGGGTGAAAAGCCTACTCCATCCCATGTCTGTGGGTGTATGTGTGTGTGAGAGAGAGATTCTCTGTGTGTGATTCTCCAACTCCTAGGTTCTGCTTCTACGTCTTAACTGAGAATAGAATCTTATTTGATGCTCACAGCAGAGTGAAGCCCCTAGTGAAGTGCCTTTGTCAATTGCAACACAGACAGTGGTGGTGGTGGGGAAGTATTTGAGTTGAACAAAATACAACCGAAGCATTGTGTAGGCGTAGGAAAAAGCATGGATGTAAAACATGGTTCTTGGTAGTCACCTTGTTAGTGGAATCACCTCTGTTTAATTCCATGTCTGTGATGTTTTCTGTCTCCTTTTCTTTTGGTCAATGGGGAAGATCCCCTTGGAGCTGGAGGACAAAGGATTCCTCAAGACGAAGAAGCCCATCATGTTGAAGTTGGTGCCCAGAGTCGTCGTGAAACATGAGGAGTAGACATTCTGGAGTGTTAAGGATATTGTTGTGTCACCACCAGAGTCATGGAGCTCATAAAGCAGAGTACCATCAGAAGTTTTTACGCACGGAAATGGTTTTGAGAGTAATTGTGAATAACATGTAGACAAACTAGCTTTATATTACTTTACTTTGAGGGTAAAGCGAAATCATAGTCATTTAACAATCCAAGTCTTGGATTGTTAAATGACTATGATTTAAATATAAGTGCAATATATAAAGTGCAATATATCAAGTGCAATACCCCCAGGAATACGACTAATCCCGCACCTCTGGACCTTCTGTCGAGCTTTGAAGACCTTCCTATTTCAGCAAGCTGGGCTGGCTTAAAATTTTAATGGGTTATTTTAAAGGTAATGGGTTTTAATGTTTTGGGAAGCCAATTCGATTTAATTCTGCTTTTAAATTATTTTAAATTTTGTATTGTATGTATTTTAATTTTGGCTGTGCACCGCCCTGAGTCCTTCGGGAGAAGGGCGGTATACAAATTTTAATAATAATAATAATAATAATAATAATAATAATAATAATAATAATAATAATAATAATAATAATATAAGATCAATTCAGGGAAATAAAATATTCTTACCAGTTTGTAGAAAAATACAAGGAACATTCAGGAACAATATAAAAATAGTTCAATAAATACCAGGAAACATTAATAAATAACCCATGATCAAACATTGACCATTTAGAGAGATCAATAATAGTTACAGCATAGTAGCAGGTAAAAATTTGGTGCAATGAACACAACTAACCACAATAAAGCTCTCCTTAAATAGATTGGCTACAGATCATATCCAATCAGCATGCAGAATGACTCAGCAATATTCTTAAAGCAACATAATACATTTACACAATACAAACATACAATGTTGGATTATATATTGCCTGGCCAACTAGTTAGGCAATGACCATTTCCTAACATGGAGGCTGCAAAGAGGCAGTAGTGTCTTCCTTTTAACTCATTCTCAGCATATTCTCAAAGTATTCTAAATGAAATGAAAGCGAAGTCCTTAAAACACCAGTCTTTAGTTTATCGCTGACCTTGGGATAATTAGGCAAACTGCCAAAAGCTTTTCTTGGCAACAGTTCAGGAACAGAAGAAATAACTACAGCCAAAAAAGTTACATATTGAAAGTATCACCAAATCAGAGGTGGGTTTCAGCAGGTTCTGACCAGTTCTGGAAAACCGGTAGCGGATTTTTTTATTTTTTTTTATTTTTAAACAAACAAAACATAAAAATCCATCTTCCATTAACAATTACAAACAGTGTGTCGATCGGTTATAAATCCTTTGTGCTTCGTCCCCATATTCATATTTTACTAAGTATCCAATTCCTCATAATATCAATCTAATATATATCTTTATATCATTATCATCATTTGTTATTTATCTAACAATGGCATTATCATTCCAAAAAAAAAATTGTCTCATATTATATTATAACATTCATTTTATAATTCATATTTCATTTCCATGTTTTAGTATCTAGCCATTGGTAAAATAACTCCCATATCTTATAATATTGTTTGTCTTCTTGTTCTCTAATTTCAAATTTACTCATTTCAGCACATTCCATGATTTTCTTAATAACTGCATTGGCATTTTCTCATTTTTCCAGTTTTTAGCAAACACAATTCTAGTCGCTGTCAATACATTCACCAGCAAATATCTCAATTCTCTGTTATATGTTTCTGGCACAATTCCCAATAAAAAAATCTCTGGTTTAAAGTCTATGTGTTGTTTTTTTTGTCATTTTTTCCAACCATGTATGGATTTTAGTCCAGTATCTTTTGGCTTCTACACATGTCCACCATATATGGTAATATGAGTCCAGTATCTGATGACATTTCCAACACTTTTCCGATTTATTCTTGAACATTCTGGCAATTCTCGTCAGGGGAAGATGCCACCTGTAAAATATCTTATACAAATTTTCCTTATATGCTGTTGACATTGACATTGACATTGTCATTTTATTTTATTTATTTATTTGTTCAACTTGTATGCTGCCTTTCTCCGAAGACTCAAATGGACTAATTTTCCACCCACAATTTTTGCCATTTCTCTAAGTCAATTCCATAACCAAAAATTTTTCCCCCATGCTATCATTGTTTCTTTAACTTGTTCTTCTCCCAATTTTACCTCCAGTAAATAACCATACAGTTTTTTAACTTAAATTTTAACTTAAATTTCCGGTAACGGAAATTTTGAGTAGTTTGGAGAACCGGTAGTAAAAATTCTGAATGGCCCCGCCCCTATCTATTCTCTGCCTCCTGAGTCCCAGCTGATTGGGAGGAAATGGGGATTTTGCCGTATCCTTCCCATGGAGTGGGGGGGGGAATGGAGATTTTGCAGTATCCTTCCCCTGCCACATCCACCAAGCCACACCCATAGAACTGGTAGTAAAAAATTTTGAAACCCACCACTGCCCCAGTTCCCTCCCCCCAAGGACCCAGGCTGAATATCCAATCCCCAACCCATATGGTGTCATGTGGGGTGCATCTTCAGATTTTTTCGCCCATCTGGTATTCCGGGAAGGTTGCTCTTGACTGGGTCTAAACGAGTCCATTCAGCTGCGCAGTAGATCATGAGAGCAATCCTTCCTTTTCGTTCACACAGGACATCTCCCTCCAGCTCACTTCCCCACCCAAATGCCAATCTTCCCCCCTCCCCATTACTATGGCAGCCAATAGCAAGCAAGCATCATAGAGGCTGACATTAGGCCCTCCTCCAGTAGAGATGTTAACCCTGGAGAAAAAAAAACCCAATACAAAATAGACAAAATAGAAACAAACATAACAACCCAAAATACAGGATTATGTAC